>NW_006778096.1:1162520-1173663 GCF_000442215.2 Lipotes vexillifer | reverse complement strand
GCAGGAATGATCATTAGCCTGCTCACCAAAAGCTAAGAAGGCGGTTGTGAGTATATAGAACACCGAGATGGTTTTGAGGGGTGCCCCATATTCAGATATAAGTAAAAGGAAAGTGACCTTCCAATCTCGGTTAGGAGAATGTTTGACTTCCTGTCACTGATGCTTAATTTCAAAGTTATTTGCTTTTGGTTCCTTTTTTTGCTAACATAATGCCTATCATAAAATGACTCAGTAAGTATCAACTTTATGAAGTGATTGTCAATTGGAAATATTAATTTTAAAATATATTTTTTAAAATTCATGTTTTAATAACTTATGAAGATTTAAAAAATGGGAACAGCATTATTCTTTTCTTTTTTTTCCCCATTTTCTTCCATAAATTGTTTTAGTAATTCTTGCTGTCACTAGCATTTGAATCAAGGAGAGAATCTATGGCCTCCTCAAAGAAGTGTGGCAAAATTTCCAGCTACTAAAATACAAAACTTGTTCTCCTTTCTCATGTTTTTATACCACAGCATGGAAATATGTCTTCTGATTTCTTATAGTAAGGGATTAGCTTTTAAAGTAGCAAGTTGCTTTTAAAATCACTTCTCTTTTTCATATTCCTTCTTCTGTCTTTTGTATCAGTTATTGGCTTTTGGAACAGGTTTGTTCTTTGCTTTTATGCAGCATACATCAAACTGGACATTTATATTTTTATATTTAAATTAAATTTTTTTACCATAAGCAGTATCCTAATTTATGTCAAGGTGATATCTCCCATGTGGGAGATATTTTATTGCCAGATGGTATGTGAACTTTTCTCCTGTTTGTATCACAACTTTTCTGTTGTCATTCCTTCTAAGAAACACTTTTGCTTTAATATAGGAAAATTATAAGTAAAATCTTAATTTAAGCAATCAGTGATTGGAGAGTGAGTATGGCATTTGCCCAATACTAAGCTGGTAATAAAACCTAGGGAGAAGGAATTATGGAGATCAATTTTCCTGAAATGCTGCTTTTGACTTGCTAATCTGTTGTTCAAGATTCTTTAATATTTTAATTCTGTAGCACCTCTTGGCTTTCATAAAGTAAAATAAAACATTTACCCCTGCCCTTGTCTGCAATCTTTTACCCCTTAATACCTGAAAGGGGTGGAGAATGATGAGGAGTAGTTCCCATCTGGTGTAGGACACGCCCTGAAAGAGCTAACCTATTGCTCAATGAGAAGTTGCAAGGAAAAATGACCCTCACGTCAGTAATATTCTTGATCTTTCCTCTAAAATAAGAGAGGAAAGGCAAAAGCAGACATTAAAACCTAACAAAAGTGAAGTCAAACCCAAGGCAGATTTCAAAAGACATTGACCCATAAGTGGATATTTGTATAAGAATTTTATGCATGGGAGTAAAATTTATCCATTTTAAAAGCACTTTGGGAATAAGTTTATGAGATGCAGTGGTAATTCAGATTCTAGGCAGGAAGATCCTTGATGTCAGCTTTGGAAATAGGACAGTTTTTTTGCCTAGAAATCAAGGTGGGGCTGGAGAAAAGGCACAAAGTTGTTGGAACAACATTAAAGTGATACCACTGAGTGGACTTGAGAGAAAAATAATTTATATGTGCTTTAATAGTGGAATGATGCAGATGTTAAGTGAAAAGCAATATGATATAATAAAGTTTGTGGAAGCATTTAGATCCAGGCGAAGGGGATGCATTTGCAGAGCAGCCTAGTGACAAGTGAAGGCATAGCTAAATCATGCATTATGGAGGGACTGAGGGTGACAGCCACTAGTGCAAAGGGGAGCCCTGTGCCTGCTTACTGGGGTTTGCACAGCACTAAGTAAACTTAAATGGCTCAGGTGTTCAGAGGATGAACACAGTCATGAGGAAAGAAGCTGCTGTGTACCTGGTGAGGTTAGACAAAGAGCAAAGGCACACACCATCCACATTCCTATGTGTGCTCAGGAGTTAGGCTTCCCTTGTCTGGTTTGCATGTTTGTTGGGCAGGAAATGATCTGTCAGTTTGATTCAGAACTTGTATTTTCAATGGAGCTGACATGGGGGTTAAAGAAAATCAATATTAGACTTACAAGATAAAATAATGTTATCTTATTGACAGCTATCAATAATGGATAATGAGGCCTTCGGTTGAACTTCCTTGAACAAACGAGGACTTGAGGCTGTCAGTAGGTTATAAATGAAAATCTAATACGTAGACTTGTTAGCTTGGATTCCAGTCTTAGACATTAATGTAATTAATTTGTGGAAGAGTGGCAATTTGAGTGGGGGAATTCAAGCATATTTTATTAATTTTTTTTTTTACACATAGGTAGACTTTTAGAGAAAAACACCTTTCTCTTTTGCAAACAGAAGCATTGCAAATGCATATATGACGTGTGAGCACATGTGCATGTGAAACAGATTTTTTTTCAGTTTATGGGACATTATTATAAATTTCCAGAGAGAAAAGGAAATATAAATTTCTCAGGCAATTTAATAAAATTCAGATAGAAATAATTGAGTTTGAGATACTCAAGTTTGTCAGTATCAGTTCAAAATTAAAATAAATTTTTGTATTCTACAAAAGTAAGGTCACTGTTAAAAGTTTCTGTTTTTTCCTTGCCATGGCTTAAAATACACGAGCAAAAGCACAACTCCATAGGGCTTTCCATTAGGTTGGCTTTTCTAGAAAATTAGGATCCTTAGAAAGGGGGAGGTAGAGATAGATTTTTAAAAATTCTCTCTTTTGAAGTTTTATTCATTATAGCTAAAATTTGTAAGCAGCCAAGATGTCCTTCAATAGGTGAGTGGATAAACAAACTGTGTATTATTCAGTGATAAAAATAAATGAGCTATCAAGCCATGAAAAGACACAGAGGAAACTTAAGTGCATGTTGCTAAGTGAAAAAAGCCAGTCTGAGAAGGCTACACGTTGTATGGTTCCAACTGTTTGACATTCCAAGAGAGGCATAGCTATAGAGACAGAAAAAGATCAGTGGTTTCCAGGAATTGACAGGGATGGAGGTGGTTTGAGGAGAGGAATGAATAGGGGGAGAATAGGAGATTTTTAGAGCATTGAAACTATTCTGTATGATACTGTAATGGTGGATGCATGATACTATGTATTTGGGAAAACTCATAGAATGTACCTCACAAAGAGTGAACCCTAATGTAAATGTTGACTTTGGGTGATGATGTCTGTGTAGGTTCATGGATTGTAACAAACGTACCACAATAATGCAAGATGTTAATAATAAGGGAAACTGTGTGTGTGTAGAGGGAGGTTGGTGAAGAGGTAGGTATATGGGAACTCTCTTTTCTTCTCTAGTTTTTCTGTAAACCTAATACTACTCTAAAAAATAAAGTCTATTGGTTAAAAACTTGTCTCTTCAAAATTACAGTTTGAAATAGAAACTTTCAATTCATAAGATTAGAGCTACTCTGGGTGAACACATCCCATAAACCATCAGGATCTATCTTAGAAAGCCAGCTGGCTTTCTCCTTATACTTCTATACTGACTTTCCATTTGGCCCAAAGCATTAATCCAGGTACAGCAGGATGAATTAGTGATTGCATGGACTCTGCCTTGGCCCACAAGGAGGACGTCTAGGGCAAGTCTGTCATGTGTTACAACCCTGGCCAGTGAGTCGAGGCTGACCTGAATGTACTCCAGGCCTGAGGTGGTGTCATTGATCACTTAAGTCAAGCACAAATTTTCTAACTGGATGGCTCCCATCATAGGAATAACTGCCCAGGGGTCCACATAAATGACAAATCAGTTGTTCCTCCAGGAAGCTCCCCTGAGTAACCAAGGCCCTACTCGTTTTGGAAAGATCTTCACAGCCATCTTTGGCTACATAATCCATGGGTGGTGTTTTCCTAACATTTGCAGGTCTCTCATCCCACCCCTCAGGTGCAAGTCAAGGTGTTTTTGGGAGAGAGGCAAGTAAATGTTTGGCTTCCTCACAAGCAGTAGAGTCCTGGGGCACATGTAATACCTTTGGAAAGAAAGTGTCATTTCCACTTGTTGGGCCCTCCCAAGTGACACATTTGTCACAGAGAACAGGTTGACAATGCCTCCAATGTGGTCATCTGGCTGGCTGCTAAGTCTTAGGGGGCCCCAGTTCAGTTTGAATAACTGAGTCTAGTCCTTGATTTCAGAAAGAATGACTGAGGACAGTTAGTATTTCCTGTGTGCCTACACCACTAGCCAGGTAGCATTTTCCTAAGGAAGGGAGGAGGGAAAGGCATAAGGAGATATTAACAGGTATTTTGCATGGGACGTTTAGGATCTGGGGCTATTTTGCTGTTTCTGATGGAGTTTTCAGTAGGGGGAACAGTGGGCAAATTATAGTCAGAGCCATCTAGCAGGAGATGGAAAGCCTGTCCAGTTAACTAAATTTAAGGTGCTTACAACAGTTTTGGAGACCTGCACTGTGGCGCTTCCCTTCTTGAGGAAGGTTCCAGGCAGGAAGGTCCTCTTTCCTCTGAACTTGCAGGGTCTAAGATGCTCCCTTTCCAGGCATCTGAATTGTTGTTCTCTCTTCACTGCCACTAAATTATGTCTTCTTCAAGTAACTTTACCTTTTTTCCCATCATCCTTACTCTCAGAACTTTCATGAAGAAATGTGAAGTGTAAGAGAGGTAGAACAGCATTATGAAACTTAAAGAGGCTGCAAATGTCCAACCTGGGCCCACCAAGCCATTGTAGGGGTACGAATAGGGGTCATTAGCATTATGTTCTAAAGTCATTAGACCATCGTGCTCATTATGCTTGCGATCTAAGACCATGCCAATCTAACAAAAGAATCCAGGCAGCTGAACCAGAACCGAATTTGAATCCTCTGGCATTCCTTTTGGTTGGGCTATCACCCAGAGAGTATATGAACCAGATTGCTTGAGGTTACTCTCAGGGAAAAGGGTGATGCATCATGCCCAGGAATGGTCAAAGCAGTATTCTGAATTTTCAAAATTAAGTCTATATAAATCCCACTACCCCTTTGTCCTGGTCATTATCCAGGGGTAATTATTCCTTGTTTTGTATTACTTCAATATTACTTGTATTTTCATAAGTCATATGGAATAGTTACTATCTCTCTATACGTCTATTTTCCCTAGAAAACATAATTTCTCTAAGGTAAAAAATTTTCACCTTTGCCTTTGTATTTCTAAGCCTAGAGCCTAGGAGGGTACTTAGTACTATAGAAGGCTCTTAAAAAAAATGTATCTTAACTAGAACTCATTTGTGAAAGATGGACTAGGGTAATGCTATTCAAATTAACTATGAATTGTATAAATACACAGAATCGGATTAAAAGGAAAAGATTATTGATTCATTATGTGCAGAGGAAACAAAAAGTTTGGGGATAAATATTACATATTTCCTTAAAAAGTCTATAATTGTGTATTATTTCAGGAAAAATTCAATAAAAGTCTAGGAGATTAATGTTATGTTTCTTGTGGCCTTTCCCCCATTGCATTAAGCTATTTAGCAATGTTTTGACATTTAATAGCTATCTATAGAATTATTTGATTGGATTATATTAATTTTTTGGTCTCAATGATGCTTATCAAATTAGTTCATTAAAGTGAAAAACATCAGACTAAGTTTCAGAGATGAATGACAGCTTCAACTTCACTGAGATGAATGACAACTTCATGAACCTAAAGAAAAAGAGTCAAATAGTTAAAAAAAATTTTTGAACAGGTTTCTTCAGGCTTTGTTTAAATATCTTGTGGTAAGTTTGGGCGCAACAGTGGGAAAAGGGTCCTGGTACTCTGGTATAAGTGCTGATGTGCTTAGTATTTAGAGAAGTTCAGCCAACCAGTTTTATAAAGCAACATGAGAAGAGAGGAGTTGCTGAGGATAAGCAGTGAATAGTCTATGAATGGCTTCGGTAATACCAAGCTTGTCTCTGAATCCTTGGTGACTCAGTGGCATGCTTTACTTGCTAGCTTTCAAGTCTGAGTTACTGCTTTCCTGCTGCCCTACAAGGCTCACCTTCCGTTTTTTTTTTTTTTTTCTCATTTCTTCTGAATGCACTCCCCAGGAAGTGAAAGTTACAACTTGCCTGGACAGACATTCCAGAGCCTTTGGATTTTATGGACATAGGGAATGTATTCAGAAGCTTCCTGCTTGTTGATGACACCCTTTGTTCTTTTGTACATATTCTAAGTGAACTTTGCTCCAGACAAATTAGCCTAGGGCAAGGCCTTAAAAAGAGGAGATTGCAAGAGAGACACATAACACAGGAAAGGGAATACTCATTCATTTCCATTTAGGTTCCTATTTTTAGCCAAACATTTATCATTTTTATCTTTAATTCCTCCTAAGAATGTTAGTAATTCACAGTTTTAATGTGTTGTGAGTATAAAATTGCTTTTGTCTTCTCATTAAAGTTTTTAAGCATTGGTCAACTTTAGGGACAAGAAATCCTTACATTTAATAGGGGAGCAATTTGATCAGCATGTCTGCTTGAGTTTTTTACTATCTGGAATTTGAGGCAACACTATAGATGTTATAGATCTATTGAATTACAAAATTCTGCTTGTGAAAATCTTAATTCATTAAGCAAAATTTTACCCTTGCACTGTCTGACAATAGAATATCAATGTTTTCTGGAGAGGTATTTCCTGACTACTAGTACATTATTAGAATAACATATCACACGTGTTATGGTAGATTGTGTGACTGGAAGGAAAAAGAAGAAAGTTACATTTGTACCTTGGTTTACCCATTATCTAGCCCAGTACATGGTACAGAGGAAACACATTATCCATTGCTTGTTGAATTGAATAGAAGTAAATCCTGACCTCATCTGAAAACTTAGTAAGATTACCTAATTTTATTAGGAATAGGGAAGATAAATTGATATAATGATCTCACTCATGAATAGTAATTTCTCTTCTTAAATAAAGATTGTAGTCCAGGCTTTCTTCCTCTTGTTTTATAATATTATAATAGTGTTCTAAGTTACTGCTTCTGGTACTTCACTTCTTAATGGACACCACAGTCAGGCTTATCTTTCACAAATGCTTTCCTATTATGTCTTTTCTCTGCTCAGATCCTTGAAAACCTCCCCATTAGGAAGTGTAAACTGGACCACTTTGTGTCCCTTATAGTGCCTAGCATGGTGCTTTGCAGAGTTGTTACTGAATTCAAGTTTGTGTGCCTAACACACAGGGAGACCAAACAAACCCAAACTTTGGAGTTTGGAGCAGAAAAATGTTTGTTTAAGGGCCACGCAAGAAGACAGGTGGCTCGTGCCCCCAAGACCCGGTACTCCCGAAGGGGTTTCAGCAAAGCACTTTTAAAGGAAAGGTGAGGGAGGGGCGAGGTTGGTTGTTGCAAACTTTTTGGTGTCGGAATCCTTTGTTCTTGCATCTGTCCATGTAGGTCAGATTGCCATGTTTCTATAAACCTCCAACAAGACAAATGTTATTCTCTGTTCTGTAACTTTTTATCTGTATATGAATGGACTCTTAAAGGTCAGAGCCCTGAGAATAGGCTGTCCTGTATATTTCAGGCTATAGGCAATATTCTTTTACAAAAAGTGCAGAGCCAGCCTGACTAAGCACAGGCAACAAAGGACAAAGGTTAAAGTAAAGGGAACAGATCTAATATGGAGTCAGATTTGTTCTTCCCTATTACAGAGTTACTCAGTGGCTGCTGATTAACTAGATGTCAGCCTGAAGGTGGTTCTCACACTGTGCTGCTGAGCTCTGCTTTTAGCCACATCTTGTTAAATTCATGTATCAATGATGTGTATGAATACGTAGAATATATGCTTATCAAATTTGTAAATGACTCAAGGCTGGGATGGATAGCAAATATACAAGATGACAGAATCAAAATCTGAAAATATTTTGAGAAGCTTCCTTTAATAGGATGAAATTTAATAGAGTTAAAAGTAAAGGCCTATCTTCAACAACAACAACAACAACAAACCCCTCCCTTGCTGAGAGCGTCTGTATATAGACGATTCTCAGGAAGGACCATCAGTGATCGGGCAGCCACACAGGCCAATGGAATCATAGACTTATTTGGAGAAAAGAAGGATGGAGGTGAACATCACGCCATTGGCACTGGTCAGACCCCATCGAAAGTCTTGTGTGCAATTCTGGATTCTATTCAGAGAGATACAGACAAATTGGAATGTATTAGAGAATGTCAAAGGGTCTTAAATCTGTTTTTTTTTATTTTATAATGAGTCTGAAGAATAGTTTTCTAACTAACCTGGAAACATTTAATTACTTTGTCAAGTTAAAAAAGATAAACAAGAGTTGTGATACTAGTTGGGGTAAAGATTTCTTTTTTTTTGAATTTTATTTTATTTTTTTATACAGCAGGTTCTTATTAGTTATCCATTTTATACATATTAGTGTATATATGTCAATCCCAATCTCCCAATTCATCACAAGATTTCTTGTATCATAGAATTTAAAAAACGATTTGGAGGATCAACTATCTAGCACGCACTGGGTGCTTCTCTGAGTAGAATATTTATTCATGAGTGTGGCAATTTTTTCTCTTAAAAGAGGTGACAGGGAAAGGGCATGGTTAGGAGCGCTGTGAAATGACCAAGTTGTGCACACGTGGGAGCACATGTCTTCTGCTTCTTATGGTCCTGAGTGAGATGTGAGGAGATAGAAAATGTTTGGTCCTTCAGGCTTTGCAAAATACACCCAGAGATCTAGAACAGCTAAGAGGAAAGAAAGAAGTGAGAAAACAGAATAGAGGGAGCGAAAAGTAGGGGTAATGGAGAGTATGATAGAATAGGATAGGGCAGAAGAGAAAGGAGAGAGAAGAGAGACATACTGAGCCCCTTATAATATGGTCTGGGGAAGAATATTTACACCATAAATTTACTAAGAGATTTATGGGTGAGTCACATGTGATCTAGTGATGACCAGTGCAAAGCTGCAGATGTCTTAGGTAAGGATGCTTTTAAGAAATCGGAAGTATTATGTTCTCTCCTCTTCAAGTACCTGCCTCTTCTGCTCCTGTTTCTTTTCTGTGAAAAGGCAGATACTCATCAGGCTTGTGATGTGCTATCACATATAGGTAGACCTATGTTTTTGATTGGAGGCCTTCAAAATGCTTTTCCACTATAGTTGAGAACTGTTGAGAAGCTGCTGTACATGATACACCATGGGGCTTTTGTGTTGCTTTCAGAGTTCCATGACTGCAACTTCTGTCAAACAGTTTCCCTCTGTGTCTTACATCTGCAAATTTAAATTCAAGAAAACTCATTCAAAACAGTGAAATTAAGTAATAATTGAAGTGGATACTAGCTACTTCAGCACAGAGGGATTTATTTTGGTATATTTTTAGGGCTTGGTACAACATACTGATACAAAAATATTAAATCACCAGAAAAAAAATTGGTAGTGTTTTAAAGGAAGTGAGAAGGGAGAAAAGAACAAAGGAATTTTCTCCAATCAAATGCAAATGAAAATGACCCGCAAGATTCTGAAAACAGTCTGTCTCCTGACAATGAACATTTTCATGCAGTGAAATCCATTTTTGAGACTCATTAGCAAGTGCTGTGATCTTGCTTATTTTCTATAGGAGCGTCTGGTTATTTCAAATTGATTAGGAGACCTCTGATGTGGGACAGCGAATCACTGAACTACCCCAGGTGTTTCTGTAATTGGTTATCATGCTTATTTACAAATGTTTCAGCACAACCAATTTATTCTGGAGCAGATTTTCCTTGCCTTTCCACTGCTGTTCCTGCCAGTACTGTTTTCTGTTTTTAGGGAGAGAAAAGAATAAGAGGGTGGGAGGGAGCAAGTGGGAGAGAGAGAAAGAGAGAGAGAGGGAGAGAGGGAGGACACAAATTAATCTTCTCATGGTTTATTTTTTTGTTGTTCTTGTTCTTAAAAAAAGCAGATTAATGGATTAATGGATCTATTCAAGGTATTTATCAATAGTAGTAGTTGAAAATGAAAGAAATGGAAACATGTGTGTATTAGTTTGTAGTGAGGTCACTCATTGCAAACAGTTACCAATCTTTTCTGATTCTATTATTTCCATTAACTAGTGCTGGGAGCTGAGGTTCAGCTCCCTCATCTCTCTCACCCTGCCTCAGTGCTGGCTGACCTTCATGTATTCAATCCACTTGCTCCTGAGCTCATCAGAAATAAATGGACTAGAATAGAACAGAATATGGCTCCATATTGCACTGTTCATTGTCTGACGATCCTGAAGACCTGAGCAAGTGGCTAGTGGTGCTGGTGTCTCGGGCTGCAGATGGGGCACACATTACATTCTCCACAGTCTCTCATCTACAGCCCGGGGCATTCCAGAGTCAAATAATGGGAGGCGCGACTCTGGTCAGGGCACATGCCTCCTGCCTCAGCCCTTCTGTGAGCATCTGCATGAACTTTTCAGCACAAGAGAAACATGGCAAGACCCTGATTTTAACATCTTCTGATTAGAATGTGATTTAAGAAAATGTGGACATTTTTTCCAGACTATCCCTGCTGGAGACTGCACATCACTGGGGAGCTGCTACCTATTAAGAAGTGTCTTCTACCTCTGCTATGACAGATACTCTTGGCACAAACGCAAAACATGCATTACCTGGTGCCAACTATGATTTCTGTCTAGGACTTCCAAATTTAAAGTTATTTATTATCTTAAAAGTTAAAGTAAACCTTCAAGTAAAGGGAGTTCTAAAAGAAATTCCTACTGCTAAAGAATGGGAGGGGTTAGATTTGATGTAGTTTGATTTCCCATTGGTGAAATTTACTGAATATTTATGGGAAATTACAAAAAAAATGGTGCTGGGAGGAGTCCTTGAGGTAATTTAGGCTAAATTACTGATTCACAGATGACAGAAATCACGAGAAGTTAGGTGACTTTTTTCAGTGTCAGTTAGTTACAGAGCTGAAAACAGAATCTAGCTTTACTTCAGGTGTAGGCCTAATAGAAAAACACATTTTCTGTTTTCTCTGTATTCCCAACAAACAGCATTCCCTTTATGTCAAAATATTTCTGTCCTTATAATGTGATTTCATTTTGCTTTTGTTGTGACGATAGGAATTACTGATCATAACACAGAATATAATAAATTACAAGGAGTGATATCTTTCAATTTTTATTTCAGAATCTAATGAAACTGTGTTTGATTTTTGAACATACGAGTATGTAGGGA
>NW_006778096.1:1126515-1162510 GCF_000442215.2 Lipotes vexillifer | reverse complement strand
TAGGGAAAGCACTTTTCTTCTGTAGCAAAGATATCTATTGTACAGTTCCTAGTATTTACTATTCATACTTCAGTAAACTTCTGTAAATCATTATCTAGGGTGAGAATTAATAAATTTAGCCATTGGCAACATTCACATAAATGTGTGAGAAAAACATTCCAAATGAGGTTTTTATAGTCGCTGAAGGAAAAGCTCTTCTGTTATATTAGAGCTGCCAAAAGAATTCAGAACTTGAAAGATCCAGATGACAGCAAAGCAGATTGAAGCTGCTCTTCCCTCTACATTCTCTTTTCTTTATGCATTCAGGGCTCTGAATCAAGAAAACTTATATGCAAGGGGTGCAGAACAGATCCAATTATACAGAGCTCCAGCTAATGTCTGACGCTTTAAGTACTTTTCAGAATTTCTGTAGATTGCTATATAGCCAACTCTCAATTTCTCAAAGTAATGAGGAAAGTCTTGGAATACATTACCCCAGACCCCATAGCATGAAGTAATTAGTATTCATTACCAGTTTTATTTCAATGGCTAATTGCACTTCACACTCATATATTGATACAAAAAGCTGGACACTCAAGTAGTATCTACTGTCATTTATTATATGGACATGGAAAGAACAGTTGAAGGGAAGTTTTTGCTGCTCTAAAGAGTTTGCAGAATTTTGCACACAGTTTGATAGAGTGCTGTGATCCATTCAAGACCAGACCTGACGTCAGTGAGTGGAATGGGGGAAGGGGAGGTTCTTGAGATATAGATAGAATAGATACCCATTAAATTTGAGGGTGGCCATGGGTGAAGGTGGTGGTGGTATTTGTATGTATGTGTATGCACTCTGACACCTATGATGGGTCTAAATGGGCATGAGCCAGAGTTTGAGAAACTTTGATTGAGTGTCTACTGAGGAAGATGAACCGGGCAAATTTCTACTTGAGGAACATGCTTCTAGATTTTCTACTCTGACTCTTAGGAGACAGAAGACTCCACTAACCTTAGTTTGAAAACACCAGAGGGCTGCAGATGTCCATAAAATTAACTTGTAATTTTATTCTTGCTTCCCTTGCATTACTACATAAACGGAATAAGAAAAAAGGAATACAGTTGATATTTTCACTCGTGGAAAATTTCTGGAGCCCTCTTATAAGCCAGGTACTGTAGTAGGAGCTTTTGCTTGTATATTAGGGCCTAATCAAGAAACAGAAAGCATACTAAAAGTGGAAATTTGGGAAGGAAATAATAATAGGACAATTAAAAAATGTGTGGATATTGTATAGAAAAACCATAAGGAACTGTGAGTTACCTCAAGGATAGTAAGAGCAGAATTAGAATATTTTCATGACTCTCAGACCTGTGGGGCAAATAGAACTCAGAGAGAGAAGAATGACTGTCAGAAATTCCAACTCAGCAGAGGGATGTAGTCAGTGATCAGTTAGCCTTTAGAGGAAGAACTAGGGGAATATGTACATACTTTTCCCCAACTCCCCTTTCTTCATCACACCTTATGCTGGGGCTTTCTGTTGGCTGAACTCAATTGGAAACGAGAAGAGAAGGAAGCTCATTAGTGCAGTTCATTATTGGTTACCATTTTGGTGGACAGGTAGATCAAGGTGTAGAAAGGGGAGTCAAAAAGAAAGAGAATATACTGAGAATGCAGGCTTTTTCTCATTCCATTGCTCAAACAGCCCAGGGTGGGTAGTGTATGGCAGGATTTTCAGTTGCAAACATCAGAAACCAACTTTACCTGGCTTAAGCAGGGAAAGATATTGAGAGCCTTCTGGAATCCCTGGGACACTTAGAAAATCCACTTCCAGGAGGATACCACTGCCCCTTACCCTGGGTTTATATCATAGACACTACTGCTGCTCCTACTGCAGCAACTGCTGAAGCTGCCATAATAGCCAGAGATTCTTCCTCATGGACTCCTTTCCTTGTTTCAGCTACTGATTCAAAAGTGAGGTGTGTGCCTGCCACTGGTAGAATCTGGGGGCTCTTGACCCAGCTTTGCTTCAAAAGATGGTGGAAGAATGAGTACCTGGCATTATTAGCTGTCTGTAGAAGGGCAGTGCCTCTCACAAGAATTTTTAGGTGAGGAATTCTCCAAATTTAGGGATGGGTTTCTAGTGATGGATGGCCAGAGAGCATGTCAGATGCCTGCTACACATAGGTTTTATTAGCTCCATTTTGCAGATGAAGATCTGAGGTTCAGAGAGGCTAAAAAATTCTTGCCAAATTAATAGCTTTATTAATTTGAGTCAAAGATCAGGTGCAGGTTTTTGCTATTTCTACTATGTCAGAATTTCTCTCTAGTCTCTCAGATAATTTAATTTGATCTCCACTTGAGTGAATTTTTTCTTTTTAAGACTGCACCGGATATATATTTTTTGAAAGTGAAAATGATTCTAAAGTTAAATTGGCTGAAGAGATACATGAAAAAACATCAAAAAAGAAAGAGAAAAGGAATAGTGAGAGGAGATATGCTTTCTGAGTATTAAAATATAATAGATGCTGTAGTAACTGAAATAGTGTGGTATAGGTATAGGGGTGTACAGATTAACACAATAGACTAGAAGTTCCAGAAATAGATCCAAACAAGCATATTACTTCAGTTTGTGATATAAGTGGAATTTTAATGCAGTGGAAGAAAAGATAGATGATAAATTTGTTGGGAAAACCTGCTGACCATTTGATTTAAAAAATTACACCTCAGGGCTTCCCTGGTGGCACAGTGGTTGAGGGTCCGCCTGCCGATGCAGGGGACGCGGGTTCGTGCCCCGGTCTGGGAGGATCCCACTTGCCGTGGAGCGGCTGGGCCCGTGAGCCATGGCCACTGGGCCTGCGTGTCAGGAGCCTGTGCTCCGCAGTGGGAGGGGCCACAGCAGTGAGGGGCCCGCGTACCATAAAAAAAAAAAAAAAAAAAATTATACCTCACACAAATTGAATTCCAAAGGCATTAAGTGTTTTAATATGAAAAATGAAAAAGAATAAAAGTAAATGTAGGTGAATATTTTTATAATCTTGATCTGTGTAAAACATTTCTAAGTATGGCACCAAATGCAGGAAGATAGAGAAGACGATTGCAAAAGTGAGTACAAAAGAAGTAAAAATTTCTCCACAGCTATAACAATATAGACAAACAGTTACATTGAAAAATACTCACAAAATACATGAAATAAGAAGGCTAATATTTTTAGTATGTAAAGAAAAAAATTTACAGAAGACATGAAAATGGTTTATTAGCATATGAAAGGATGTTTAAGTGCATTTGCAGTATTAATCAAATTAATTCACATTACAACGAAATTAGCAGAAATTAAAGGAATTAACAATGTCCAAGGTAGTAGGCCAGGGTGCATGTCTATTGTGTGTATGGAGGGGTTTATTTTATACCATTCTGGTTGGGTTAAAATTGGATTAATTTTTCTGGAGAGTTATTTGACATTATATATCAAAATTCTTTAAAATGCCCTTTGATCAAAAAATTCTGCTTCCAGCAATTTTTCATCATGAAATAGTTCAACAAACACATAAATCACACAGGGGTGAACATTGCAGTGTTACTTTTAATAGAAAAAATATGAAAAGAAATACTAAATATTCATAAACTGGGGATGTTAAATGTTTCATGTATACATTTATAAAGTGGAATACTACTTAGCCATGAGAAGGCAGATATCTGTCTATTGATATCAAGGGATCCATGATATATTTTTAGTTGAAAAGTCAGGGTATAAAATACTATGAATAACATATCTAGTATTTGTAAGAAAAAAATTGCATTTAGAAAATACTGGGAAGATAATGGTCTAAAGTGTAAATGGTGGTTTCATCTGACTAGTAGCATCTTGAATGACCTTTATTTTTCCTTTATCCATCTCTACATTTTCTAATTACCTTATGATAAGCACTGATAAGCGTAATAAAACACAAAAAAGCTATTTCTATTTTGAAAAAATGAAGTGAAAAATATAAATTATCATTAAGCAACATATAAAGATTAGTTTTCATGTTCTTATTTACACGATTTTTCTAATATAATTGTGTGTGCGTGTGTGTGAAAGAGGGTAATAAAAAGCTAGAAAGAGGCAAGGAAGACAGAAAGATGGAGTAGACTGAGTGATTTTTCTAATTTGTGGAGGGAGAGAATTGATGACTATAACCTGCACCTAAATCCTGCTTTTTACCCAGAGCTGGTCCCTGTGTACAGCTTTACAGTCATCTGGTGTAGAAGACTATGGCTCTCACATGCCTTCTCCCCAGCTCTCTCCTGCAGCGGTGCTGATATGCAGTGGAGATGACCAGAGACCTGCAACGTAGACAGAGGGGCATGAGAAAATCAGAGGCTAGATAGCCTTCTCTTGATCACGGGATGTTGAACTGCTCTACTTGAGGAATGTGTTCACTTTTGAGTAGATCAGGAGAGCAGTTTTGGTGGAAATAGGAGAAAATGAGGCACTGGGGAAAGACAGTTGGAAGGGTTAAGGAGTGGATTCAGGATGGGTCAATGACTGTGAACTCAAGGCCTGTCATCCTCCTGCTTCAGGGGTCATTCTAACCTTTAATAGCCAAATAAAGTGATTCCAGCTTCCATGCTGTGCACTGATAGGGGCCTTGAACATCCCAATATGTTCGAAACTGAAGTGTGGCTGCGCCTGAATGAGAGAGATCATACCTCTCCTTCACTGGTCCATGCCACAGTCGGGCTCCCACTGACTGTCACTGTTGGCTCCTGAGGCTCTGTTTGTTTTCCTACTATTTCACCCCACACTGGACACCACCTCTCTTTTCTTGCCTCACATATCACCAACACAATCCTGCTTTGGGCAGCAGGCTTTTACTATAGCTTTAGAATGTTGCAGTAGAAGATGGAGGTAGTGAAGGGGGTAAATCAATATGACATAAGGTCTAAATATTTCTTACAGTTGTTAGCATTTAGAAATTCTTCTCCTCAAGCTGCCTTACATATCCCTCTTCCTTAATTTCTGGGACCCTCATCCTTTTTATTTCAGGGGCAGAAACCTTAAATACCTTTTCAAAGACAATTTTAGTCCTCTATTTTTTGGTGCAAGGGGTGGTGGGAGCTAACCTTTCGTATCCAAAAAGACCCTTAAGATGTTTTCCTAAGTGCAAGAGCCATCTTTCCTGGAGATTAATTACATGTTTTCAGTAGGAAACGGTTAACTATATCTTTTTTTTATTCTTCCCATTGTATAATACTTTATTGGGTCAAGGCTAAGGAAGGGTCAAGGTATTGTTGGGCTTTTTATTCTATCATGAGATCTTTCTTTATTTTCAGAGGCCACTCTGTGGACTAGGTTAATTTTGATACCAGATGGACCTTCACTTTGGGACATAGTAGGGAGCCAACAGGACCTCAAAGAAAGGATATAGTTGAACAATGTAAAAAGGAGAAGCTAGTCTAAATTTCCTCCTAGATCACTAGACTTAGAATGAATCACAGTGATTTACTCTAACCTGCTGTTAATATAGATGAGGAACTGAGGCCCCAAGAATTTAGGTGACTTGCACAAAACCAACTGATTAATCAATATAGATCTGAGACTGGAATTCAGGTCTTCTAGCCACCAACCTAGTGGTTTTTCCACTAGAACATGCAGTTGACCCTTGAACAACATAGGTTTGAACTACATGGGTCCACTTATATGCAGATTTCTTTTCAATAGTAAATACTATAGTCCTGTGTGATCCACTGTTGAATCAGTGAGTGATGGACAGTGGGTGTGGAGGAACTGGGGATCGGAGGGCCATATATGGATTTTTGATTGCAAAGAGGGTCAGTGCCCCTAACCCCCAGATTGTTCAAGGGTCAGTTGTACTTTAGTTTTTCCTGGAGGTATTAGACCATACATTAATTAATTAATAAAAATAGTGTGGAACAGAAACAGACATTAGTATAGCAAGATGATTAACAATTTCAAGGGTTTGAGATTGCCTCTTCTTGTGAATTTTGCTACCTTTTATTTTCTCTAGTTCATAAAATTTAGTAGCTTTCTTGTTTTCTAAAACAAAATATTGTATTTAGGGAAGTGCTTTTCAACATGAGAGGACGTTAATACTAATAAAACAATAGAGCTCATTTTCCAAATAGTTGAATGATAATCTGTTGGGGCAAAATAATAGAGACCTGATGGTATTAACACTTACTTTTCTTGAGCAAGTATTTTCACATTTTATATATATAAATATCTCCTTTTTCTGTTGGCAAAGATTAAAGGACCAATAGTACTCAAGAGATGACTTCAAAAGGATTTTGGCCAAGTTTTATCTCTTTGCATATAGGCAACTACACAGTAAGAACAGCAGCAAAGGGATTCACCAAGTGAAAGGAGGGAACATTTGAAGCAGGAGAGAAATAATTTCCTAGCAAGAAGGGCTGTGTGATGATGGTTCAGCTGGTGATCCATTATGCCTGTTAAGAGGCCAAAGAGAACGGTAGATCTCTGAGGTCCATGGGGACAGAGGCAAGGGAATAAGATGAAGGGAACACTACAATAAATGAAGTGCCTTAACAGCTGAAAAAGGCTGATGGATGTGCTCTGCACCTCAGAAGACAGAGCTCCCGGCAGGAGAATAAAGAGTGCAACAGAGCAGGGCCTGCTAGAACCACACAGTTAGGGAACTGATCCTCTAATAACCTCTTGTTTCAGAAGTTTATAATATGCTATAAAAATCCCGTCTCTAGACTAAAACCTAGCACAACCACACTGAACTGCATTTTACTGCCATTGTACAAATCCCCGACTTGTTGTTACTTTCTCTTAAATAGGGCTGGATCTATGTTCAGCATTGCAGGTACCAAGATGTTTTGTAAAAATTTTCCATAGAGAATAGATTTGATTTTTAAAATGCAGAAACTGGATTTCAGTTCTTAAATGGAAATGCTGCACTAGGCACCAAGGACATTTTGATTAAATCATGCCTATGTTCAGGCTATTAGTTCCAACTCGGATGTTGTCTATAGATATAGAAAACTACTTGAAAAGCAGAGATGTTCAGAGTCTCCAATGGGTGAAGGTCATCAATAGCTAGCTCTCCCTCAGCCTTCATAACAAAATTTTGGGAAGCTTTTGCTTCTCACACATATTGGCAGTTCCATTTACTCAGTCAAGAGGAAATAAAATATTTTATTTTATAGAAGAGTCTATTGATACTTCTAAAAAGAGACCCAATAATAGACATGCGTATTTCAAATGTTGTAACCATCAGTAGTAATGAGTCTTCTTACACCTTTACCTGGTACAGTTTTATTTCAGAGATTGGTTACAGTTCATGATCTATCCGTTCTATACTTCAAAAATAGGTTAACTGTGTTAAAGCAAATGGCTGTGCATTGTTAAATTCAGAGTCAGAAATAAAAATCAGGTCACTGTATCTCTATTTTCCTTCACTATGTCATTCTCTATAATCAGAATCAGTTATAATGAATGAATTATCATTATTAACTAATTTCTAAGTAACAGTCTTTTCCTAGGTACACTGGGTATTCTACAAAGTACAGAAAAAACAGACTACAATCATGAAGCATAATAAATTGAAGTAAAAGGACACACAACTATTTAGAGAACGAAAAGTCTAATTAAACAATTTACAATATTTTACATTTTTTCAGATTTGTTCCTGAAGAAAGGGTCACTTTGATAACCCAGCTGTTCTAGCTAATTATTTTCAACGTGAATTGCTATTCACACTTGACTCTATTAGTGTATTTATTTTCAAGTTAGAGGCCCAGATTCAAAATATCGGCCACCCAATATTTTCATTTAAAGGTCACAATAATCTCCTCCTTGTTTTTGAGGAACTAGTGGGCTAAACATGCTATTCTAGGGAAGAAGAATTTTGCACAATAGGTGCACAAAACCTTATGTTTTTCCAACTTTAAGCTTCACGTTGCATTTTTCTTTCTATTGTCACTAGGGCCAGTATGTGAAGGATTAAAAAGCCCCCTTACATTTAACTATACTTTATTATAATTTTAACAACTCAAGATTGAGATTTCTGGGAATAGACTAAGAACGAAAAAAGGAACTCACTTGTACGTGGATCTTTTGCAAGCATTTTGATTCTGTTTTTAAAGCTGAACTCTTTTACTTTGATTTTCTGAATTATGGGATGCTGTATTGCTTTTTTTTGTAACCCTTTCTGGGTTCTTTTTTGTGCGTTTTTATCTATGTAAGTCAGTTGGTGCAGTGATTAGAGTGTATCTGGTCTGCAGTTGTTTTTGTTCACTTTTCTGAAGTACTATGTATAACAAAGTTCTAATTGGGTTCTGTGTGTATATGGTGAACTTGGAACATATAAAAGGGTCACGTTACCTAGACTGGGTGAGGGCTTCCTGGAGGCAAGCTATGAGCTGAGTGTCTAACAATCAGTGTGAGCTGCCAAATGCATGTTTTTTTTTGCACGTTATTTCCAGGCAGAAGGAACTGTGGATGAAAGATTCTAGAGATAAGAAAATGTGGTATATTCATAAAGTTTAGTTCCTCTGGAATATAGGTTATATGTATGTAGGGAAGGGGGATTGTGCAGAGGAGAAAGGAGGTGAAGTCTGGCAGGTAGGCAGACTCCAGATGTATAATGGCTTTGCCAAGGGTGTGAGAGGGTGGAGGAGCAGGGTGAAGGGGAAGAAAATCTCTGAAAGATTTGAAAGGTAACCAATTGCATATGGCTAGACCGACCACTTAATATGCTGCTTTGGAACCCTTTGAGATCTTTAGAATTCATTATTATACCACCTAGCAGGCTGCTCTCCAGGCTTCATAAATTGATAGTCTTTCAACCAAATAGAGCAATTTCCTGAGCTTCCCAGTGGCAAGGCTCACCCTTTCTAGGCACAGTAAATTCCTTTGGACCTTTCCTCACCTTTTCCCCTTCTATGGTCTTTACAATGTCTGATTCTTTCCCAGATATTGCCTTGAACTATTGTATTAATGGGCAACTCTAGATTAAAAGTATCCCTCATTTGTAACACATTTGCATTTGAGCCTGAATCCTCAGAAATGGCTTTCCTGGAGGGGATTTCAGGCCCCATGCCAGGCATGAAGAGATTCGAGCTTTCAACTCATCTCAAACTAGGCCATGTAAGTGACTGTCTGCTCTGACTTCAAAGACCTTTGGTTTTGGTGCTTAATCTGGCCTGCCTGTGAGAGGCTCACCATTATACCTTGTTAAACTAAACTGAGTTTGCGTGGATGTGTATTTAGATTCAGCATAACGGTGTGTGTATGATTTTTTTTTTTTTTTTAGTTTGTGCTTTCAAGAATCAACTAAGAAAGCTCTGTTATTTGATCCTGCTGATGTTCCCTTTCAGATAGCTGCCACCAGCACCTCTTGGCCACTTCCTTTTTATTTCCTATTCCCTTTTAACTGTCTAGCTTACTTTGATATGATTTCGTCTCTCTCTGTAATGGCAATGAGAGAGGATTTTTTTCCCACGGCCATGGCATGATATGCCTTTTAATTCATTTTAGGCTTGCTACCTTGCAAATGTAAGAATGAATTAGGGCTCTGTTTGCTTTGGACAAGCATGTTTTAGACATGTTGGAAGGTGAAAGCGTGCATTAGACTACTTGTATTCTTGACAGCCCCTTTCTGTGACAGCATTGGTCATTAGAGGTTTGATTCCTGGGTCTGCCACTTTTCTGCCTTGTGACTTTGGATAACCCACGTAATCTCTCTGCTCACTGCCTCCTCCTTTATAAAAGAGTAAAAAGAATATAATTTTACCTTCCTGAACACCCAGGGATGCTGTGAGCTTTCAGATCAGGTGTGAAAGTTGCTTTGAATGCCGTGAATTCCATGCAAGAATGCTTTTAAAATGGCTTAATACAAAAATGTTAAATAGAGAGCATATTTTGTTTTGGAAGACAATGTGTGTGTTTTTAGTGCACAGCTTATGTGGGTTTTTCTGCACAAAAATTTTTTTTACTGTGACTTCTGGATTTATTTTAACACATGATTTAAGCACAGTATGCTGTGCTTTTGACAGTGTTATATATCTTTCTCTAGAAATCTGTAAGACTGTGCTGTTAATTTGAACCTAGGGAGTGAATCTGGTCCCTAGTGAATATTGCCACCACTGGAACCTGATGTCCTATTAACAATCCACACAATAAAAATCACAGGTGATGCCCCTGTATTGTGGAGCAGCTCTTTCCAGTAGATTATATAGGGCCTATTTTGCAACGCATTTTACTTTTCTAGTCTTTGCCTCTTGACTGCACTCAGCTTCTGGCTGACCTGTTGGTAACTCCAAGATAGGATACGTTACTCTTTAACTTTAGGGGAAAAAAAGCTTTGCAATTACTGCAGAGACCACACATTTATATTAAGAAATATGCATAATGAAGTACTCTTATATTCATACTTATAATTCCTTGTTACTATACATTTCCAGTTCTTTACATGTCGAATGGTGGCAATTTGCCACTATTTCTTTCAAAGGAAAGGAAGCATATGGTCATCTCCCTAGATTTGAAAATTTAGACCATATATACCCACTAATGAAATGATTTTGAAGTTATGGAAATTGCTTTTCTCTCTAAAGACTAAAACTGATTCCCAACTCCAGTTTCATTACTCTCCAGGGTAGCTCCAATCATCCCAAAATATGGCATGAAAATTATAAGACAAAATTAATTTTAACTCATTTTAAATTAAAAACAAATGCCTGCCAAACTGTGATGGTTATCTTCACATCCAGTAAATGCCATTTTTAACCTGAAAGTGTTCTCTTCCATGCTTGTTGAATGCTAGACGGGCATATTTAGGGTGGCCCCACTGAACAGAGCAGAATTCCATTATTCTATAGAAACTTCTTTCTCCAGATTTTCTAATTAAAGCTTAAAATAATTTTAGGACACTGTGAAGGAGGCAAAATTATAGTTAAAGGTTGACCCTTAATGTTTTGTTTTATATTCCTTACACTTTATGTTGTCTGTCCATGAGTATATTTAGAGTTGCTCCGAATCCCTACCTGACGTCATCTACCAGCTGTCTATTAAAAAGTACTCATCAGAAACATCCTCTTGCTTCAGTGCATCCTTACTATGCTTTTAAAATAATTATTATTGTGTAAATTAATTGGCCTTTGGGAGCAAGAACACTATTAAACATGGCAGTTTGGTCATCAATATTTTTACATTATTTCTTCTCTTCTGGTCCCACTGCTGAAGTTCAGCATAATTTCTTTTGAGCCCAGAGGCATGTTATTTCCTTTGTGCTGTGCCTCTATGAATTCTCTGCCTCGTCTTAAATGGAATCCTGTTTTTCTTTACTTAAGATATCTTTTGATCATTTCAAGGTAATTTTTATATTTATAGTTCACACAACTCTTCTTCTATTTACTGCCCTGTTTATTTGAAATCAAATTATAAACACTTATTTTCCTTGACTCATGAATATTTTCTCTAGCAGTGGGGAAAAAAGTTAGTTAGATTCCACAACTGCTTAAAGTCATATTCAGAGCAAATGATGGTGTTTTGATCAGTGGAGCCAGGCTGTGTCAGTATGAATCTTAGTTATCATTTGGTAAGATCCGAAAAAAATGTAAGTAAATAAGATCACTATCTTACTGGACCTCAGCCTACAAGATGCTGACTAAGACCCTGCTGGATTAAAGACCCTTCTAGAAGTACCTAAAATGTCTATACTTTATTTTTATGAAATGGGGAAATATATCTCATCATAAGGAGAAAAGAATGGGATGGGGAAAAAATGGGCAGAGGACCTGAGTAGTCATGTTTTTAAAGATGACATACAGATGGCCAACAGACACATGAAAAGATGCTCAGCATCACTAATCATCAGGGAAATGCAAATCAAAACCACACTGAGATATCACCTTACACCTATCAGAGTGGCTCTTATCAAAATGGTGACAAATAACAAGTGATGGCAAGGATGTGCAGAAAAGGGAACCCTTGCACATTGTTAGCAGGAAGGCAAATTGGCGCAGACACTATGGAAAACAGTATGGAGGTTCCTCAAAAATTAAAAATAGAACTACTGTATGATCCAGCAATCCCACTCATGGGTATTTATTTAAAGAAAACAAAAAGCACTAATTAGAAAAGGTATATGCACCTCTATGTTTGTTGCAGCATTATTTCCAATAGCCAAGATATGGAAGCACCCTAAGTGCCCATCAATAGATGAATGGATAAAGAAGATGTTATATATATATATATATATATATATATATATATACAATGGACTATTACTCAGCCATAAAGAGGAATGAAATCTTGAACTTGTGGCAGTATGGTTGGACCTGGAGGGTATTGATGCTAAGTGAAATAGGTCAGACATAGAAAGACAAATATTTTATGGTTTTACTCATATGTGGAACCTAAAAACCAAAACAAATGAACAAACATAACCAAACAGAAAGAGTCTTAGATACAGAGGAAAAAACAGGTGGTTGCTAAAAGAGAGGGAGGTGGGGGGAGGAGAGAAATAGGTGAGGGAGATTAAGAGGTACAAACTTTCAATTACAAAATAAATGAGTCTTGGGTATGAAATGTGCAGTTTGGGGAATATAGTCAATAATAATGTAGTATCTTGTATGGTGACAGATGGTAACTAGACTTATCATGGTGATCATTTTGAAATGTATAGAAATATCGAATCACTATGTTGTGTACCAGAAACTAACATAGTGTTGTAGGTCAGTTATATTTCAAGAACAAACAAGCTCATAGAAAAAGAGATCAGATTTGTGGTTACCAAAGGTGGAGGTGGGGTGAGGGGGAATTGGATGAAGATAGTCAAAGGGTACAAACTTCCAGTTAAAAGATAAATAAGTACTACGGATGTAATGTACAACATGATAAATATAATTAACACTTTTGTATGTTATATGTGAAGGTTGTTAAGAGAGTAAATCCTAAGAGTTCTCATTACAAGGAAAAATACATATACTTTTTCTATTTAATTTTGTATCTATATGAGATGACGGATGTTTACTAAACTTATTGTGGTAATCATTGCATGATGTATGTTAGTCAAATCATTGTGCTGTGCACCTTATACTTACACAGTGCAGTATGTAAATTATATCTCAATAAAACTGGAAGAAAAAGAATGGGATAGGAAAGGATAAATATTCTTTGTATATGTTGAAACTTTTCTCATCCCAATTTTGTTATTGTTATTATCAGCAGTATTTCATATAAACATCTAGATGCAGTTGAAGTTTAATTTAGTATCATGAAGAGGCATAACAGATATTGCTGTTCTATAACAGTAAAGATTCATTGTATACAGAATGTGTGTGATGATTTGACTCCCTTTGTAATTTAGGTTTTTCAAGGCAATGGATGTTGACAAGGAATACAAATGACATGTGTGGCAGAGACACCTAGCTGAACAGCCTATGAGATGATGTTGGGCAGTGGCTGCCCAGCCAGAGACTGCATCGCTCAGTGTCTTTCCCATTGTAGGCAGGGCTATGTGACTAGTTCTCACCAATGGAATATAAAGAGAAGTGACTTCCAGACCAGTGTGATTAAACAGGTGGACTTGGGCCATAGTCTCTTTCCCGTCCATCAGCTGAATGAAGAGGACTCTCAGGACCTAGAATAGGGAAGAGCCCTAAGGATGATAGAAGAAGCATGGGGCCCTGAGTGACCATGTGGAAGGCTGCCCAACCTAGAACACCTTGGTTGAATCTGCTGTAAAAAGTAAACTTCTATTGTGTTAAACCACAGAGAAGTTGGGACTTATCTATTACAGCAGCTAACATTTATTGTACCTTGATAAATATAATATGAAAAATATCATATTATAGTTGTGGGACACTTAGCACAAACCACGTGCAGAATTTCAACAGAAGCAGGAATCAAGTTGAATACATGCTTACTGTGTATCTCTTTTTAATTTCAACACTTGGAAAATATTCTAAAATGATTCCCTTCTTTCTAATTTCATTGATAATCTTTCTAACTGATAGTATTATCTGAAAAGTTTTAATGAACCTGCTGAAAGGCTAAGAGTTTCAAAGGACAGTTTACTTTAAAAGATTATAGTACGATGGGTTATCCAAGTGTGTATATTTATGTAATATGTCTAGCACATGGTTCAAATGTACAGCATGTAAATGTTTGCCTGTGGTCATATATTAGCATTAATGACCTGGATATGGTAGCACAATATATTACTATATTCTTATCATGATATAATTAAGATTGTTCACATGTCATAAGAACTAAGCACTACAATGCACTGGGCATTGAACTGGGTAAAGAAAAGGATTTAACATGCTCCAACATTCTAAACTTCACCATCCTCTACCAAGGACATTTCTCTTTCTCTCCTTTCTCTTTACTTCTCTCAGATAATTCCACGGAGACTTGACAAGACTTCAAATTCCAAAATGTTCCAACTGAAATGTGACATGATAGTGAAAATTAAGGATCATAATTCTTATTTTACTTAACTTCTCACTTCTGCAACAGTCCTGAAGGCTTTCGGGGGGTTGAGATATATTTATTTTAAATACTACATCAGGAAAATTTTAATGTTGATCACAGATGGGACTATCATATTTATAACTCAATTGTAATTCATTCATTTCTTTGGGGACAGAAAGTCCTCCAGGGAGAGTCACACATTTACATGATGTATCCCAGTGTTCAGCACTGTATTTGTAACTCTGTTTCAACCAAGAGATGCGTAAAATCACAAACGACTGGTCAACTCCCTATTGGATGCAATTGAGAAAACTTATGAATTCCATTTTCCACTTATTAAAATTTAATGCTCTAATATTAATAGAGGCTATGAACTAGGTTTTTGTTAAGATTTTCAGATGAGAATCTGAAACTGAGCCAGTCTTAGCTAGTACCCAGCAATATTTTGACATTGGTTCTTCTTTCCTCTTTCTATTCTGTATGCTTTTCCCTCTCAAACTTTACCATTCTTTTTTTTTTTTTTTTTTCCATATTCCTCTTACATCCTCTCTTGGTGGCCAGTCTTTACTTCACCGGGGGTTCTGTTTTCTGTGGTCTCAGAAGAAGACAATTTATACTCAAGGCCATGGCCTCCTATTCCACTTTCATGCCTCTATCATAACTTCTTGGCTGGATTACTGCAATAGCCCTCTTACATGGTCTCCCCAAATGCAGTCTTCCTTCTCCAGAGTGAAGTTCCAGAAATGCAGTTCTGTTCAAATTTCTCCCTACTTATAACCTTTCAATGTCTTCCCATTGCTCTCAGGATAAAGTCCGAAGTTTTTAACAATGTTGATAAGATTTGTATTTGAGGCTGGCCTGCTACTTATGGTTGTATGACTTGATCTAGTTACATGTTAGTTTTATTACACAGCCAGTCCTCATTATTTGTGGTAGTTATGTTCTATAAAGTTCCTGTGAACATTAAATTAGGGAATACTGAACAATTGCTCCTAGGGGCATTACAGGGTGAGGTTCCTGTGAGCCTCTGATCATGATATTTTCATTAACAGATCAATATATAACCTTGTTTTACGTATATTTCTATTTAAAGAAATCTTACTGAATATGTTATTTATTCATTTACATTGAACTCATGGCCAAAGGCACTATATACCTCATGCCTAAATGAAGCTTATCTAACATACATATATTCTCTGTAAGGCACATCACAGCCTTCTTGCACTAGACACTAGACAGCATTTCAGCTCTATTCTTGGGGGTCATTTAAAATAGTGAAATTGCCAACAAAGGGCACAAAATTTGAAAAACATGGCACTAAATAGACTGAGAAAGGAACACTAACTTATAGTATGAGACCTGAAATGAGAAGGCAGAGTGTCGCTTTCTTTGACCTCAGTTGGGAATGGGCTTACATCTGGTGATTTAGAATTTTCCCTGCTCCATACATGCCTGTGAATGACTACCAAAGTACAGTGAGTATTGATTTTGGGGTTACAAATAAATTTAGGTGGGTAGGAAAATTTGCAAATAAGGACTCTGTGAATAATAGGATTGCCTGTGCATGGAAAGTAAATAAGTTTATAGCAGATACTCTTGATTTCCTACTCCATGTTCACCTTGGGCTTTGTTGGCCAATTTCTAATTTCGAAAGAGTTGCGTTTTCTGTTTCCTGTGTGGCCATGTGCTCAGAGAGGAGGTCCTGGACTGCTGCTGATTCATAACTATCTAAACCAATCACTTCGCCAGTGAAAGGTTTAGGAATGGGCATGTGACCCACTGTAGCTAATGATGTGTGTGGGGAGGGGCAGTGAGCTGCAAGGCTTCTGGGAGAGATTTTCCTGCTCACAAGAAAACACGCAGGAAGAGATTACTTTCCTCCTCTTCTATTGAAAGATTTTGTGCCTGCTTGGTGCCGAAGACAACATGAAGACAACTCTGAAACCATGAAGACAGAGTGGATATGCTGAGTATAGCTCAAAGAAAATTTGAATAGTATCTAGGTTTTTGAGGACATTGGCGAACAGTTGTATTAATCAACAAAGCCTCCTTGATATGAAAATGATAATAACCCTTTATGCCAGTTTGAGTAGGCTTAGCTTGTTAGTTATTTGCAACCTAAAACATCCTGGTGGTATGCTTTATTTTCCATAAGGCTGGTGTTAGGAATAAGTGGGAGAAAAAATATGTAAATATACATGTGTATGTATATATGCATGCCATCTGTTATAGGATTGAGGCTTGATAAATGTTACTTTCCCGATTGTATTTTTAGGGATAGAAAGAGTGTACAAGTTAAAGACTAAAATTCCAAATATTTGTCATCACTGTTTCAAATTAACAATAAAATCAAAATCTTATTGGATATTTTATTTCAATGTTCTTGCTTAAAATTATGATCGCAATTAATTCCATGTTCCTCTTGGCCATTTGTAACTCAACTGTTCACTCTTCTATTATGTAAGGTATTGGTTAGTGCTTTAAATTGTAGTATCATGATAATTATAAAGTTGCACAATATTTCTGTAACAAATTCATCATGCTGTGAGGTAGAGAGAACCTGTATTTCAGGGGGCTTTGTGAGTATTTCAAAGGAAGAATGGCAAGTTTTCAGAAATTGAAGTTTATGTATAAAAAATAAATACAAGGGATTTAGTCTCAGCTATTGTTTATTCATTCAACTAAGTATTTTTAAGTCTTCATATAATAATAATCAAAGCATGGGCTGGGTTGCAAAGTGCTCTAGAGGGGATATGTATCATGTCACTAAGACTTAGAATCCTTGGCATGGCATATGTTGTAAAGTTTTGGAGACCACGGGCTGTTTTTCAAACATCTTTGTATTGTCCATGCTGCCAAGTCTAGATATTTTTTACACAGTAAGCCCTCAATAAATACTTGTCAAATGCAGTAGAACACGCAGCACTCAAACACACACACTCACACAAACACATTTCTTTAGGATTAATATTTGCTAAAATAATATGTGATTTTTTTGCCTCTGTTGAATTTTTAACTGGTATTGGATGACTCTGTGTCCTGGTATTTCTCACATATTTCTCTGTTAGATTGCCGAAAACCATCTGAGAAGTGTCATTTGTCCAGCTTTGTAAAATGCTCAGACACTTCATGACACAGTCGTATCTCGTGGTTCACAGGTGATAGTATTTGGTGACTTTCTTTGTGATTTTACTTTCCTGAGAGGGCTGATGAAGCCACACCATTCGGCAGGGATTTGCAGCGCTGTCATTTCTTGTGAGTGTCCACTGAGACCTTGAACTAATGCTCTTTAACTTCCAAATGATTTCTCTGAGACATTTCTAGGATTCTGACAAGTAGTCTAACACACAGCTATTTTTTTTCTCTTATAGATAATGTATTTGAGCATCTAGAATAAAACCATTTTCTCTCTTTGATAGAGTGTTTAATTTCCTTTTAAACATTTAAGTCTAGTATTTTCACTTACTCTATTATTTTCCAAAGTGCATTTCAGTGTTGACATATGAATTACCATATTATTCCCTATACGACATGCACAATAAAACTGAGAAACTTGAAATCAGACCTCCCTCAATCATAATGAAATTAACTTAAAACATGAATTTAAACTTTTAGGGTGCTATGTAAATGTTATTACTATTACTGTTGACTACTATTTTAAATCCCTATGACTACTGAAACCCTCACTATAATAAAATATAGCTGTGTTTTTTTTTTAATGGAAAGCAATGCATCTTTTAAAATACACAAGACTTGGATTTTAAAATGAAAGAACAAATGGCCTTTTATAGATTTGTAAACTTGATTTATGGTAGTTCGAATAAAACTGTTATCGGGTTGGCTGACTTTGCTGCCTCCTGTTGGGTGTTCTTGTTTCTCTATGAGATTAGGGTACACTAAGTTCGGTTATCGAAAAGAAAGTCCTAAAATCTCAGTAGATTAACACCACACAAGTTTATTTCTTGCTCAGGCTATGTGTTCATTGTAGATTGACAGAGGGGAGGTACTGTTCATCGTTGCCACTCAGGAGTCAAAGCCAATGAAGGCTCCATCTGGACAAGAACTTCCTAAGGAAAAGAGAATGTGGATCTTAAAACCTTTCATGAGAATTGACACATTTCCTTTGTGCTCATATTTCATTGCCCAAAGCAAGGCATATGACAGGACGAACTTGAGCCAGGTGAGCAGGAAGTACAACCCTCCCACAGGGCTGGAAGGAGAATTAGAGTCTCTGTGAATAGCCCTAAACTGGAAATGCAATTAGAAAGGCGAGTTCGGAGCAATTTCCTGAAGGTGTCTTTGCAAAACACACAAATAACTTTTATTTTATGTTTCTGTGGGTTGGTGTTTTTCAGTTGGAGGGCTTGATGGGGGGTATTAAGAAAGAAGTTTTACCTGTTACTAGCTACCCCTTTGTTCTACCTGTATGTTTCTTCGGGAAGTCTAAATAATGCTGAACTCTGTTTGCAGGGCAATACATGAATTATTGCATACAGAACAGTGAGATGTCTGTGCACATTAGGTGAATGGTTTGCTTTAATTACATGTGTGAAATTTAAGATAGTCAAATGGTAATTTTTTTTTGAATATCAGTATCTATTGCTTTTATTGTCTGTGATAGAATGATACAGTATAATCCTAACCCAGTTATAATAAATGAGATACAGCCCCCCTCCCATATGTGCTCTCTTGACTTCTTTTGAAAATATATATGCTTATTCACTTTTGAACTGAGTGCACATTTTAAAAATCATAACAAAACAAAAAATCACATTGTCTTAAGTGTGTTTAATAATCACTTGATATATTAATATTTTTTCCATTGGTGTCAGTCTTCACTGACAGATTTCAAAAATTTTTTTAAAAATAAAAGAAGAAAAGAAAAGTGGAAGCCATAATACTGTCATGGCTGCCATTAAGAGAGTGTTTTTGGGAAGGGATTAAAATGACCCTGGGTGGTAGGTAGGTTTTGTTGCACTGAGTATACATCAAAAAGCCTATTTTCAAAGTCGGTTTAGGGAAATTAAGACAAAATAAAATAATTTTCATTTAGTGTGAATAAAAAAAAAATGTGGGTGTATGCTTTTTTGAGCAGAAGTTTAGCATTAAAGTGACTAAAATGCCAAGTGGAAAGTAATGCCCTTAATGGAAGTATAATGAGTAGTGAGGTCAAGAAATGGATGTACTGTAAATTATTTTCTTAATAAAGAACAGACCTTTATTCTCCAATTTCTTTTAATTTCAACAGTAAAGATTTTTTTAAATAGAAGACAAAGGGCAGTGGGATAGACTTCTGCTTTATAAAATGTCATCAAAAATCTTAAAAAAAGTTTCTAATAGGATGGTCTCATAAATGTTACTTTTGTTTTTCAAAGACTTTGAAGCTTGGGAGGTATTCTCTTTTGTTATTGAGTTACCTCCTCTGTTTATTACCACTCTATTAAGGCTTGCTCTTGGCAGGAGCAGACATCCTCCTGGCTGCCCAGAGCAGGACCTGCACATGCTCCATCCAAGGAGATGATCACTGGGACCAACCAGCTCCTACAGAGATACGTCTCTGCTCACAGTAAGAGAGGAAATAGGAAATGACTCAGGGCAAGTTGTGTGAAGCTGGAAGAATGAATTAGACACACTCCTAAATAGAATCGGAAAGTGTTATAGTCAGAGATAAAGGAGAAGGGGTATGAGAAAGGTTGCTTACTGTTCCCACCTGGGGACTGAAAAGACGTTTATGTGTAGTACCTCTTGACAACTCCAGGTTCTTTTCAGTCGTGTTAACCAGAAAGGGGCATCACCACTGAATAGATACTTTCATTCTTTCTGCCTTTTTAATTTTTTATATGTCTAATTATGAAAGAACAGTATCCTGGAAACCAAAATTAGTGAGCTTGACTGAAATAAGCATTTCCTACGTAAAAATTTGGAAAATAAAACTGTAACAATAGCTCTGACCTCAGAGGCACTGTCCTTTATAATATACAGTGCAAACTTGGGCAGCTCCATCTAACCTCAGGTCTATGAAAACAGAAATTTCTACAGTGGACTTGTAAGCTTTATGTTCTTAAACCATATCATTATTTTGTCAAGACATTGGAAGAGAAGCTAGAAAAGCAAATGTTATCTCCCAGGAAAAAATAAATCTCTGAACAATAGCTTCTGTTGGTCTTCATGTTACCCTAGTACATTTGGTCATTTTACACCTTTTTTATAAAAATGAATTAAGAGTGTGAAAGTCTAAAACTTAATGCCAACTACACGTCGTCTCATTTGATCAGCTCTTGGTTTTCGTTTATTTTTAACCTTATTTGGTAAGGATATTTAGGAAATTACTTCCTAAGCCTCTTTGGGTATTTATGTTTTATTGATTCTGAGTGCCAGAAATTCAAAAAACAGGATGAAATGCTTACACTTAGAAAGGTATAGAGTCTATAATAAAATAAAAATGTAGACTAAACAACAACACGGCCAAGAGAAACAGAACATGGGATGAAGGAAACAGACAAAAACCCCAGCATCTCAGGATAAAGCAGTCAGTAGTGTTTACATCGGTTGATTAGGGTATGTAATGGGAGAATTTTATGGGCTCGCTTTCTTCATCTTGATCTCTTCTCCTCTATCCTCTTCCCCTCCTTTTTCTCTATGTAATGATAATTGCTAGAAATTCATGCAGAAAAAAAATTAAGAAACAAAACCTAAATGAATATCAATTACCTTATAATAATATTTTTGCACACAGTAGAGATACAGGCATCAAGAGAATATTCTCATGGGAAGCTCTCTCTGACCTTGATTTTCTAGGAATATAATTAGTCCCTGTGTCATAGCCCTCTATTAAGCTTATATTGGGTGGGCCAAAAGGTTCGTTTGGGTTTTTTTTGCGGCTGTTATGGGAAAAACCCGAACGAACTTTTTGGCCAACCCAGTATTTTATTCTTCTTTTTCTTTTTAACATCTTCATTGGAGTATGACTGCTTTACAATGCTGTGTTAGTTTCTGCTTTATAACAAAGTGAATCAGCTATACATATACATACATCCCCATATGTCTTTCCTCTTGCGTCTCCCTCCCTCCCACCCTCCCTATCCCACCCCTCTAGGGGGTCACAGAGCACCAAGCTGATCTCCCTGTGCTATGCGGCTGCTTCCCACTAGCTATCAGTTTTACATTTGGTAGTGTATATATGTCCATGCCACTCTCTCATTTTGTCCCTGCTTACCCCTTTGTCCCCATGTCCTCAAGTCCATTCTCTAGTAGGTCTGCATCTTTATATTCCCGTCGTGCCCCTAGGTTCTTCATGACCTTTTTTTTTTTTTCAGATTCCATATATATGTGTTAGCATATGGTATTTGGTTTTCTCTTTCTGACTTACTTCACTCTGTATGACAGACTCTAGGTCCATCCACCTCACTACAAATAACTCAATTTCGTTTCTTTTCATGGCTGAGTAATATTCCATTGTATATATGTGCCACAGCTTCCTTATCCATTCATCTGTCGATGGACACTTAGGTTGCTTCCATGTCCTGGCTATTGTAAATAAAGCTGCAGTGAACATTGTGGTACATGACTCTTTTTGAATTTTGGTTTTCTCAGGGTATATGCCCAGTAGTGGGATTGCTGGGTCGTATGGTAGTTCTATTTTTAGTTTTTTAAGGAACCTCCATACTGTTCTCCATAGTGGCTGGATCAATTTACATTCCCACCAACAGTGCAAGAGGGGTCCCTTTTCTCCACACCCTCTCCAGCATTTATTGTTTGTAGAATTTTTGATGATGGCCATTCTGACTGGTGTGAGATGATACCTCATTGTAGTTTTGATTTGCATTTCTCTAGTGATTAATGATGTTGAGCATTCTTTCATGTGTTTGTTGGCCATCTGTATATCTTCTTTAGAGAAATGTCTGTTTAGGTCTTCTGGCCACTTTTGGATTGGGTTGTATGTTTTTTGGATATTGAGCTGCATGAGCTGCTTGTAAATTTTGGAGATTAATCCTTTGTCCATTGCTTCATTTGCAAATATTTTCTCCCATTCTGAGGGTTGTTTTTACGTCTTGTTTATCGTTTCCTTTGCTGTGCAAAAGCTTTTAAGTTTCATTAGGTCCCATTTGTTTATTTTTGTTTTTATTTCCATTTCTCTAGGAGGCGGGTCAAAAAGGATCTTGCTGTGATTTATGTCATGGAGTGTTCTGCCTATGTTTTCCTCTAAGAGTTTGATAGTGTCTGGCCTTACATTTAGGTCTTTAATTCATTTTGCATTTATTTTTGTGTATGGTGTTAGGGAGTGTTCTAATTTCATTCTTTTTATTTTATTCTTTTTACTTATAATATTTTAGAAGGTAGGCTGACCACAGTACATTTGATGTTTTGGCATGAATTCTAATACAATTTAGAAATTTTAATAATTTCTAAGCAAAGTTACCACCTTTTTATTATTGAATATTTTTTAAACCTGTTTCCACCATAGTCAAGTTCCAAAGTGAATAAAATAGCACAGAGTTGCAACATACACATTTTCAGCTCCTTTAATAGGCTATTTGTCCTTAAGAGGTGTTAAAAGATTTTTGTTTCCACATTTCAGGTTGAAAAATAATATCCAGTATTTGTGCATGTCTATATTTACTCTCTTTAATTGTGAGTCAGTTTTAACACATAAGATATCAGACATTTGCATGGTCATGATTCTCAGAGAGTAGAATGCATTATTTTCCTTAGGTGAATACCCAGAGAGTGATGCAGAACTCCAAATACAATGGTTGACCGCACAGCAAGTTTCAGCATGATCGCTTTCGAAAACCTTTCTGGTCAAGTGCAGAACTTTTTAAAGATTAAAGCAGATTTGTGGTATCAAAAGGTATTCTGATCGTCAGCCAAAATTCCAGGAGGATAGGGTTATGCACCATAAACTTTATCCTCCTTTCCAGTGATTTTAAGGTATGTTTTTAGAGATAGATTAAATGTAGATTCCTTTTGTATCTGTAATCCATATTGCAAATTACTGCAATAGATTTACTGTGCAGTTTTGCTTGAACTTCAGGGATCTGAAGCCTGGCTTGGTCAAATGACTTTCAAAAGAGCTCTAGTTATTACCATGCTTAATGTTGTAAGCCAGATGAAATAAGGAAGCTAGGAGAAGCTCAATTTTCTTTGGAGAGAGTGTACTATAACTTGCTTTAATTTGTTCCTTGGAGTCTTTGCATGCTCTTGATGATATAGGTAAGACAAGGTTACAAAAAAGGTCTTTCTACTATTTCTCCAAAGCAGGGTTTCTGCTTTATGCTGAATTCCATAAATTCGGATTCTAAGTAGTCTTAAATTCACAAAAATACTACATTTTAGTTTATACGAAATGTTTACAATCTCCCATCCAAAACTCTTGGGGCCGAAAATGCTTAAGAATTCAGATTCCCACCCATCCCTCAGTTTTAGAAAGGTAATATTGTGCACATACTATATATTATGTAATATTTTTAGCAAGGTCTGGGGCAAACCCCCATGGTCAAATAGATTCATATTTTCCCAGCAAACATATGAATGTTCACGGTCAGTAAGATGAATAGAGACGATCAATAGCTTGCTTTCAGTTCAGGTCAGATCTTTTTAACCAAAAATATAGAAACCCTGAACTTTTTCAGAGCATTTTGGATTTTGGAATTTCAAATAAGGGATTACAGGTCTGTACCCATTTTGTATTTCTGGTATAACTTGGTAGACTTTGTGAACCTTTTAGATATTTATCAATAAAGGGAAGTATCATAGAATTGTTTTAAAACATTAAGTTAAATGTTTATAATATCTTTAAATTATTTGGAAACTTTTGTTATCCTAGTGTTATTGGTATAAAGACAGTAAAGTATTACTGATAACCAGTCATACAGACACAAGCATTAGTATTTTATTCATAGTTATAAAAATGAGATTAAATTGCATTTTAAATTTTGAAAAATGTTCATTGGAAACACTGATTATGTTATACTTGAGCTATACACCATCACATCCCTCCTCTGGCTCTCTTGATCCTATCCTCTCTCCTACTACAGGAATTTTCCTTCTGTAAAATTTCTTTCTCTTTCTTTCTTGGATCGTTTTGGATCATTTTCTCTCCTGGACATTCTAATTACCAAACTGAGATCATGTTTAGTGACTTGAGTTACGACTTTGGAATCACTAAGAGTTATTAGAAAAGTTGTCGGATTATCTAAGTTTTCATCCAGAGAAAAGAGAAGAAAGTAATCCCTAAATAGAGTTTAAAAGAAGACTGGGGGTAAAAATAATTTGATCATGGTTACCTCCCTTGAGTCTTTTTTGGGTCAATTTAGTGGTTTCAAATTTTATTCCTTGCTTCTCTATTTCCTTCCAGTAGGTTCCCAATTTTTTCTGCTTCCTTGTTGAAAAAGGCTTTTCCTTCTACACCCCTCATTCATAATCCAATCTACTCAAAACTGTGGTCATCCCTGCCACTCCAGGGAAACTAGTCTTAAATCTCACCAATGGCTTTCTAGTTGCCAAATCCAACATAAACTTCTTTGTTTTCTTCTTACTGAACCTCTCAGCAGTATCTGACCCAGCTGATTACTCTATATCTTTTTGACAATACTTTACTGTCTTGGTTTCTGTGACACACATTAACCTTATTTTCATTCTGTCCTGTGACATCTTCCTTTCAGGCTCCGTGTTGATTTCTCCACTCCCCACTTCTACATGGAAGTGGCCCAGGGCTAGGTTATGGGTTCTGACTCCTTTCTGCACATCAGGTAACTGCATTTGGGTCCATTGTTTTGTGTCATCTATAGGCTGATGACATCTAAGTTTAACTCACCAGCCCTGATCCTTCCCGTGAGTTATGGACTGTGTATTTAACTGTCTTCTTGACCATACTGTTATTGTCTGATGGATGTCTAATGGATGCCCCAGAGTTATATGTCCATCAGGCAGTTTTCCCTCAAATCTGTTCTCCCTGTCTTGTCCATCTCGGTAAATAACACCATCATTCATTCACTGTCTTGGGCCAAAAATCTAGGAGTTGTTACTGCTCCCTTTCCCTTATATCCCACATCCAAGCCATTCACATCATGTCCTAACAGTTTTATCTTCATTAGTCATCGTGAATAGAGACTCTATCTCTACTACAACAATCTGGGTGAGAGATTATGTTTTCATACCATTCTGACAGACGTGTGAAAAACAGATGGTTGGGGACAAGAATGGAAAATTCCCACTGCACCGAACCCTACCTCAAATATTATCACAAAGTACACTCCCTTTGGCTGACTGTGTTCTAGGTAGACTTGCCTTCTCTTGTTCTTGATGCATGCCAGACCCTTTCCTCACTCACTCAGGACCTTTGCACTTGTTGGTCCTCTTGTCTAGACATTTTCCTGTTTATATATTGGTTTACTTATTTCTCTTTTCTTGCTCCCTTCATATAGGATGTAACTAATATACACTCTCTTTCCTGTTCAACCCTGTATTCCCAACAGCTGTCGAAGACCAGTACATAGCAATTGCCTATAAATATTGGTTGATTCAGTGAAAGAATGTAAGTATTTAGGGCTTGCGATTTAAATGGAAAAAAAAAAAAAAATCCATGCTGTGATAGAACACTGGGAGTCTCAGTGACGACTCCTGGGTCCTAACTCAGCCACTTTGGCAAACTCAATTAAAAAAAGTTCTCCATGTGTTTTTTCCTTACTCCCAAGCATGCAGCTTCTTGTGCCCATTAAACAAAAACAAATGACAGCCCACAGAAATAAAAATGTAGGGCATATATTTCCACATTGAGTTCAATACTGCAAAAAACACATAATTTCAAGCAGATGGTTTCTCCTCAGTAACAGTGCCCTTTTGATAAAATTTTGCACCACAGGAAATCCATTACAATAAATATCTGTTCCAGTATCTGTCCATTTAGCAATAATTCTCCATATGCTTGATTCCTCTTCTCTGATGAACTGTCCTAGGGACCCTTCTCTCCTTCCCTCTGAGATTTCCAGGGTTTAAACTCTGCCTCTGAGTACTTGCTTGTTGTCATGGTAGCCTTGCTAATTTTGCTTATATTTTTTCCCCATATTTTCCCACAACCTTTGAAAAGACCAAGTTATATATGTGCCAAAGGCTATTTCTGACTTAATGTTCTAGGCATGAAAGTATTTCTTTTTTTAGCCTCTTGAAAAATGTTAAACTGTTGTCTCAGCATCATTGATTGAGACTCTTTGTTTATTCCCAGGGCTGAAAGTTAAGGCCATTCTATTTTGATAGAACTATTTATTTAAAGCAAGTTTGAAATCAAAGACATCTCATACAGTATTCAGGGAATGCTGTTTAACCCAAGTAATCCCAAAGTAAATAATTTATTGGATTACTCAGTAGGTTGAGAAATGAAGGTAGGATTTGGGTGTATTTGGTCTGCCTTTTATTTTTTAATTACTAAATAAACGCATGTGTTGTGTGAGTTTAGAAGAAAACAAAGTATTATTGAAAAGAAGATATTATCCTTGTAGTGACCTTAGGTGGTCCAAGAAAGAACAGGTCCCATCCATACCCTTGTAGCAGGGGCAGCCCTGCTACCCCTGGTTGTGTGGTGGCAGTCACATTTGCATCTAACACCTAGCTTTACCAAAAAATGGCTCTGTGGCTGCAAGAGAACCATTTAAACTCTCCGGGCTCATTTCTTTATCTATAAAACAAGAAAAAATCTCTCAGGTTCCTTCCAGCTCTAAGACTGAGCCATTCTCTTCTAGACCAACCAGAAATTATTATAGGAGTGAGGCAAGACACAAAGCAGTTTAGCAAGGGCCGAGAGACCATAATGTGGACCTTTCTGCAACTCAAGACACGGATGGCCCCTCCTATCCATTTTATAGCAAACACTTGCTTCCTTTCGAGCTGATAAAATGTCATTTTGTTTCATTGTGTTTTCTTTTATGAGAAACATGCCACAGATCTTGTATAAAAGTTATTTTACTCTTGTGGATGAAAGAATACGATACAGAGATTTTGTTTCGTATTCTTACCTTTTCAATGAGTTTTTGGATTGCTAATTTTTTTGTTGTCAATTAAAAATACATCTCCACAAGCCCAGCTGCTCATGGACCCATGTCGGCTGCACGGCCTGTTTCCTTGGCGGTCAAGCTCCTGTTGTTAAGCCCTGAGAAACAGTGCTTATTTATTTATTTACTTTTTGTGAGGAGAATCCTGATCATTTGCTCTTTCTGGTAAAAAGAAGGAAATAGGATAAACAACAGAAAACATTTAAGTAGACTGTAAGAAGGAACTTATTGACCCTGGGCAATGAAAAGCTGGCAAGAAGTGCTAAGAGCTGTAGATCAACAATTGGTGAGCACTTGCTTAGGAGGATTTAAATATCTAATCGAGTCATTCTAGAGACCTCAGTTCGATGGAGTGTACACAATCACAGTTATTGGTCTACCAATTCCCAGCATACGGTACTTCAGTCAGGAAACCCTTGGAAATGTAAAGCAGGTAGTTTAGGCCAAATTAAAGGTTTAACAGATTTATAGAGCTCACTATATAAAAAGCAGTACATGATTAAAATATTTTCAGACAGGTTTAAATGAATTTATGGGTGAAGATGCATTACACATTAATAAAGGGAACATGGAAATTTGAAATCGATATCTGCTCTAAGAAACGCTCCTGCTTTTCGCCTCAAATATTTTGAAATTGACAACATGCACAAAATGTGCCTTGTTACCTGTCTTAGAGAAAGCCTGTCAAGAGTAACTGGTTCATTAATTTGACCTATTATGGCATTTCTTATGTTCTTAGGTTCCTATGACCTCCTTGAAGGCTCATTTGGCCTTGAAGCACCACAAGGTGAAAAAAAATCCCAAAGTTAATCAAGAAGTTACCAGAGTGCTTTTACAAAGGCTTAGCAAATTGTCGGCTTATCCTTGAAAGAACAGCCTCCACCAGAATCTTTTTCTCTAGGACAGTGGCAGAAGGGCAGAGAAAGGGGATTGTGAAATTGCTGCCAGAAACTGGGTTTCCTCCCTAATCCTTGTCTCGCTTTCAGCCATGCACAGAAAAATCTTGAGTTCAAATATTTAGATAATCTCAGATGAAGGAATGTAGATCTACTCATTCCTTAGAGTTTCAAGGTAAGGCCTGAATGGACACAATGGGCAAGTCAAGTGTCTTTCATTACTAGTAAGAAAATCAAAACTGACTCAGCCTAAGGTAAACAAATCCACACGAAGCAATTGGGAAAGTGCAAAATGCATTTTTATTTCAAAATATTGTAGTAATCTTAAAGGTGTGCTCTCTTGAATGCATATGATTTAATGAGAAAGTAATTAGTTACCTATGTATGATTACTTTGATTTATGTCTAAGATGTGTAACATGTTATGGGCAAATAGGATGGGATAGCAGTAAGGTGCAAATAAATCTGTTTTGATAAAAAAAACAACCCATTATACAAACTGTTTTTCCAGAAGGTGGACACTTGCTCCTGAGGTGGTTGATTCTTTCACCTTGTTGTTATGTCTGAAAAATTAATGCTTGTTCTGCAACTATAAACCAGCCTGTTAAGTGAAAGCGGCTCTGCCAACATTGTTTGAGTCATTAGAAGAGTCAACCAGTTGTTCTCCTGTCCTTTCTGCGTGGCTGAATTTCCTTAATGACCAATTCATTGTGTGCCTTCAAGCATGACCCCTAAAAAGCTGCGATCTCTTTAATGAAGGATCCATTAGTCTTTCAAGAATGTGAACATGTGAAGTTGAAAAACCTATTCAATAAGGTATCTCCTTGAAAGAACTCTAATCATGCTGGGAAGTACATTTACACAAAACGTAACTTCTTCATGCATGTTTAACTGAGCAGAGTGGTTTTTGGAGTCACATTAGCTGACCCTGAGAAGAACATGGGCTCAGTTTACTAAATACTTCCCATTTTCATAAAGTTGCTAAATGCCACATTTCTCTTCAGTCCACATTCATACATAGCAGAGCATTCCTTCTTAGAACGTAAGCCATTGTGCAGTCCTCTTTCTGCATCCTTTGAACCTTGGCAGCACACTATCTCCAAGACTTCATGATCATAGACAGTCACCCTGCTGTTGTGTGCAATGTACTGCTTTATACAAATCTTTCTGGTGCCATTGGAAATGACTCCCAGGAGACAAAGCCCAAGAACGACCCAGAGTTTTACCTCTTTGTATATTCGGTTCTGCATTTCATCTTTGCAGTTCTAAACCTATTCAGAGGTCTATCTGTTTGAGCTACTAAAATTTCGCATATCCTCTGCTGAATCTAGAGAGGAAAAGGATGTAATTATAATACATGAACTGCTCTTGCTCTGCACATTAACACAGTAATAGGAGACAGGAGTTTTTCAATATAAAAAAATCGGTTTTTGCTTTTATTTCACATATTTAAAAATAATGCAGTATATCAGGAATTAATTTTAAGATAGTCAAGTGTAATTCATCACCATTGTCACTTTTACCAAGGAAAATAACTCTATATACTTTCTATATCATAGGAGGAGAAATAACGTATATTTCATTTTAACACAGAAACACAGTTTTGTCCCATGGTAGAATTGGATTAGTGATATAGGAAGGTATCTCTTAATAGGGTTTTACTGTATTCTCCAGTAAAGTTGCATAATAAGTATCAGCTTCCATAAAGGCACTTACCTGCACAGTCATCTGGCTAGTTTCTCTGAGTATATTCCATAGTTTCCATTGAATATGTTCACTTGGGAGATTTCTAGTCTAGTATTAATTTTTATAGAATTAAATATATTTGGATACTGATTATTTGAAAAGAACTGGAGTTAATAAAGAGTTTGGTAAGCAAAGAGGTGGTTTATTACCCAACTTTTCCCAGTCAGGAACGGTTGAAGCTAATGGTTTTGACTACGTGTCAGGTGAAAGTATTATATAATAAATGCTGTTATAACTAGGGTCTTGCTTTAGCAGAACCCCTTGGATGCAGACATGTCTGGGCATGTCTGAAGCCCAGCAAGGCACTGTCCACTCGGTGCATGAAGGGCTGAGGAAGTTTCCTTGGAGAGGATGCCTTCCTTCTGAGGAAAGAAGGGAGGGAGACAGTGAAGCTTGTCCCAATAACAAAGACAATCTCCAGAAGGAAGCAGGGATTTTGAGTTCAGCATGGAGTCTTGCTGTTTGCAGCCGATTCGTTTTCTAGTCTAGACCCCAGTGGACTCCTTCCTGTGGGTTCTGACCTGCGAAGTGTGTGTGTCAAAAGCCTGAGTGGGCGTGTGGGGAAGGACGACTTTGAATAAAAGCTGAATGACTAGGATTCTCTCAGACACCATTGTTTTGGTACTAACGCTAATGATGTAACACAGAAAAGTAGGAAGAGGAGTATCCACCCACTTTGCGAAAGACAAACTAAAACAAAAACAAAACCAAACCAAACCCACAAAAACCAAAATTGCTGCTGTTTGACTGACTGCTACCAGGGCCCATGTGGGGCAAAGTGGGAAGTGATATGCATGAAATGCATCACTGTGTGGATTTAGGGGAAGAGGCCCCTGGGAGTGGGATGGGGGATGGGGAAGAAGATAAATTGAGTCATTGAGGCTACTTCTGTTATCATTAATTTTTGTGATGGTGAGCAATGTGCTTACTTGCTCTTCTCATTTTTTTACATTATTAAAATAAGTGTTAGAACCACTTGTTCACTTTCATGTTTAGTGGGTAGTGAAACTTGAAAGATTTATTTGCTTAAAAGTTTTAAATGGCTGTCTATTTTTTTTTAACTTATTTAGGATGTGCCTATTTATCAAAATTCTTTCCTCTTAGTGTTGAAATGGTAGGAAAACACATTTCCCCCCAAACACATGGCATGATTATCTATTCTAAACTGGAGAGTGTGTGGAATATAAGTTGGCTGGACTCCTCTAACTCATTTTGTCCCCCAAAGTGTCAGCCCCAAATCATCCTCTAACGCAGGGTTTCTCAACCTTGGCATTATTGACACTTCAGACTTGAAAATTCTTTGTTTGGGGGGACAGCCCCGTGCATTGTACTACGTTTAGCAGCTTCCCTGACCTTTACTCACGAGATGCCTGTAGCACACGCCCCCACCCCTCAGTTTTGTTACAGTAAAAAATGTCTGCAAACGTAGCCAGGGGAGGGGAGGCAAAATTACCCCAGGTTGAGAATTAATGCTATAATGTAACACAGTGTACCAACTTGAAATTAAGATATTTTATGAAATGTTTTTGAGCACCTACACAGACTGTGACAATAACTACTGGTAATGATGTGCTATTAAATATAAACTGAGGTATATTAAAAATTTTAAGCATTTACTTGAGCATTTATTCATTTGAATTGGTCACTATTGATCCGGGAGTAGTTAGGAGCACTCCACCAAAAGGAGCCAGGGGAAAGACTGACATAGAGAAAGTGTGGAAGCAAAGAAAGGAAGTAATTTGATTGGCTATAACTTAAAGCCTGGTTGGTTGTTTGTGATTGGTTGTCCTTAGTGTTTTTTAAAAAATATTTATTTTATTTTTTTATTGTCTTTGTTTTGGCTGTGTCGGGTCTTAGTTGTGGCACGTGAGATCTTTCATTGCAGCACGTGGGCTTCTCTCTAGTTGTGGTACGCAGGCTTCTCTCGTTGAGGTGCGCGAGCTCGGTAGTTGTGGCCCACGGGCTTAGTTGCCACACGGCATGTGGGATCTTAGTTCCCCAACCAGGGATTGAACCCATGTCCCCTGCATTGGAAGGAGGATTCTTTACCACTGGACCGCCAGGGAAGTTCCGTCCTTAATGGTTTTGATTTCATAATCTTGAGGCATTTACAGGCTTGGATTTTGGTTTGCTTAGCTAGACATCTACAGCATTAGAGCCAACTCAGTCTAGTGGTCTCTGTTTAATTAATTCAACAGTGCTTTCGCAGGTGTGGACAAACTTTCTGTAAAGGGCCAGATAGCAAATATTTTAGCCTCTGTGGGCCCCAGGGTCTCTGTTGTGACTACTCAACTCTGCTGTTGTAGAGCAAATGGATGGATGAATTGGCTGTATTCCAATAAAATTATTAATATATATATTTGGTCCAAAGGGCTGCAGTTTGCCAACCTCTCTTCTATAGGAAAACACGGCACTACATACCACACATACTAAATTATGTTGTCATTGATCCCCCAACCCCCAAAGCTAATGTAGAACAAATAAATGAAAAATATGGTACATTTCTTTTATATATATATATATATATATATATATATATATATAGAGAGAGAGAGAGAGAGAGAGAGAGAGAGAGATCACCTATCAAGGCTCAGACAAAGTCATTCTGCAATAGGATTTGTGAATTTTATTTTTCTATTATTTTGCAACAACAGGCTGAATGAAGAGAGTGACTTTGTTTTCAACATACTTTTAGAGCCCAATGCAGCATTTACTGAAAAGAAAAACCATGTGAGAGGAACAGAGTTATTGTTATCAAACCAATGAATGTGTGGAAAGAAACAGAAATGCTTTAATAGTATATTGGAAAACAATTTAACACTCATACTCTTTGCCTAAATAATACTTATTAAAGTGGGATCAACTAAAAAAGGCCAGGCCATCTCTGGGCTGATGCTGTATGAGGGTTTAGTGAGATGGTCTTGCCACAGAGGTCATATTTTATAAGGGGACTAACTCCATCTAGAGATTCTAGAGACAAATAAAATCCAAATTTCAGAGAGGTACCCTTGCCACTTCTCCCTCCCTCTCTCCATCACTCCCTCCTTTCCCTCTCCCTTCCTTCCTTTCTTTCTAATATAGAGACTCAAGCGAAGTTGCCTTGATTAACCCATGTCATTGGACTCTAGCATTCTTCTCAGGTCTCTCGGGATTCTAAGGATGGCTTATCTTTCTTTATTCATCTTTGGCTTCAGCTGCAGCTGTCAATTTGATGAGTCATTTCATTATGTGCTGAGTGTACCTTGATGTTCCGAATGTCACAAAGTTCCTTTTCCTCTATTCCCTCACACTTCCTCCCCACTAATAAGGCCACGTGTATGGTGGCCTTTATTATTGGTTTGAGTAGATGTAGGAAGCATTGTAACGCAAGCAACTTATAATTGATTATTAGACATTCATATATCCTCTAAACTATTCTGCAGTCTCTAACTTCCAAGATATTTGCCTCTCACCCAATCTCTCTCCTTTCTCTTTGCCCTTGGAATCATATCTCCAACCCCCCCACAGCCAAATGTGTTCTATTTTATTAAGAGAAGCATTCTGAGTCTCTCCAAGCCTAGCCCTGCATGTGGAAGCTCACCCATACCCTGTGCTTGACAATGGACTGTCAGTTCTGGGTCTTGAAAATTTCTCAATCATCTGTAAGGGAAAAGAAGTAATCAGGTGAGTTATTTTTCCCTGATATGAATTAACCTTCTTTAGAGGAAAGAAGCAGTCTTATTGAGTGCTGTTGTTTTTTTTAGCCTAAATCTCCATTATGCATTATGCCTTTGGAAACCATAGCACAGATGAAGTTTAGATTCTATCTATTTGTTTTTGCTTGTTTGTTTTACTTTATTTAGTTATCTTTTTGCCTGCCAGTGGTCAGCTGTGCAAAGATGATAAGATCTTATTGACCATGAAATGGGAGGGAATGACCATAGTATAGCTAGGAAAGCCTTTTCCAAAATTTTTGTTTGGGTTATACTCCTGGCAAGATGTTGAAACAATTAAAAAGTTTGGATTTATTTTTGAAACTATTCTTTCAGGTTTAAAAAAAAATGTATTTTATTTATAGGAGTTTCTTCTTTCCTCCTCCCTCTTCTTTTGCCACCCCCTCAGTCGAAAGTGAACAATTAAGCACTTAATTGGATAATTTATGTTTCATATTCCCTTTATTTAAACTTATACATATAAGATCATTCTTGTCCTACTTAATTATAACTTTTGAAGATTTAGTCATAAAGAACAGGTGGGGGAAATTTTTTTCTAAGAATAATTACATGAATAATTATTACATGAATAGAGGTCTGAAACTAGGATGTTTAATTCCTGAGATACTGATTGAGATAATCACAGCATAATTGAGAAGAACCAGAGGTTGGCTCTTGGTGTTACAAGAGTCTTTCCTCAAAGTTTTGGTATTATACCTAAGTACAAGCCAAGAGCAATGAATCAGGCTGAAGCTGGCAAGAAATTTGTAGTTATATTAATGGTATTAGACCTGAAGGTATTTATACAGTTTGATCAAGTGAGTTCTGAGTAAAGAGACATAGAATATTTTGCCTTTTATAAAAGCTTATTTTAAGGAAATTATGTACATCAAGGCCTAAGGAACCTTAACTACATTCCTTTTTGGAATAAAAAGCTACATTACTACAATGTTGATGTTATGAAAACCTGTAGAGGAGAAATTCTGATTAAAATTAATTCCTGTTAGTATGAAGCCTAAAAGGCAGCCAGCCAAAGTAAGGGCAAAATGAAGTATATGCCTTAGGGAAGAGCAGTTTCAGACTATAAAATTGTGAGTCTAGAAGAGGAGGGAATTGGGAGGATTTATTAAACTCAGTAATGAAACTTAAACCTAATCTAAGTAACGGTTTCTAAAGTAACCTAAGGTGCAAAACCCTCCAACTGTGAAAATTTAACTCTGAATGTATTTTAATTTAGAACAAGAAGATGTATCTCCGTATATTGACTAACAAAATAAGTTCACAAACAGAAATTTCCAGAACATAAATTAGAGACAAGTAGAGGGCAGATACGTATTTCAAGACACTTTTGAAATTAAATTATTATTTTAATACTTTAAATTTTATGATTAGCATGGAATTGAATTCTCCAGTAAAGCTCTTAGGGAGGATAAAGGCAAAGATTTCTTCTTTGTAAAATTCAGTTCAATTCAGTTCAGTTCCTCAAATAATTTTGAGGGCCTGGTGATCTCTGGGGCCTTTCCCAGTACCATCCTGAGTTTCAGAAATTATAGATTGATTTGCTGCCTACTTGGTTAAGAAGAGGTTTGATCGGTGCATGTGGATACATTTTTGATTTCTTGCTTCCTCTGCACCCGCACGCCCCGCCCCCCCGGCTTTTTGACTTTCTAGACACTTTATTTTTAACTTTTTCTCTCCTAGTTCTCCCAGTTTTTTTTTTTTTTTTTGGTTGTTGTTCCATAGCATTTTAACCTCTTGGTCTATTGTGGTCAGTGTGTTCTTTATGGAACCAAGTCTCTTCTTTCACGGAAGATTCTTACCCTGAGTCATAGAATGGATGATACCCTGTTTTAACAAGGATCCCAAGAGCAATGGAGGTTTTGAGACTTTACACTTTCAGTGTAGACAATGCCTGAATTTCAGTCGTTTGCGTCTTGAACCGTACACAGAAACGAAAGCTGAAGTGTGCTCTACCCTTGTGTTTGTTTTCTGCTTTATTCCTGATGCATTTACACAAGGGCATGTTGCATACATCACTTTTTATGCAGCGTCATGTTACCTTCACCCAAAGACCAGCTACATCATCCATTATCACCAAGTAATAAAGCTGTCACCAGTGTCACTGTATTCTAAGCAAATGTCATGTCACTCCTGGACACCAAAGTAGCTTTCTCACCAGTCTCCCTTGCTTCC
>NW_006778096.1:1099160-1126505 GCF_000442215.2 Lipotes vexillifer | reverse complement strand
TTCCCCTCTTCCCCCACCGTTCACTATCCACAGGGAAATCAGAATGGTCTGTTAAAAACATGAGTCAGATTTGCTCAAAACACAATGACAGTTTTCCATGATATTTAAAATAAAATCCAAACATGATTTAGTCCCTGCCTCTTCCTTGACTTCATCTCATGCTGCTTCCCCTCTTGCCCACTGCTCCGCAGGATCACCAGCTTTCTTTCAGTTCCTCCAGCAGGCCTGTTCCTTGGGGGGCAGTGCTCTTTCCTCCCATCATTCCAGGACTGCTGCTTGCAGTCACTGAGCTGTTGGTCACATTGTCTCATCTGCAGAGAGACGCACCCCAACCAATCCATCTGAAGTAGCCACACAGTACCATCATCTCACCTCTTTCAGTTTTCTTCAGATGCTTACCACTCTCTGATGCTCATCTCCTTTATTTATTGTATTTGTGTTTTGGCCACCTGCACCCAATAAAGTGCAAGTCTTTACAACTGAGGACTGTGCCTGTCTTGTTCCTCTGTTTCCTCAGAGCCTTGGATAGTGTTTGCTATGTACTTCGTGTTCAATAAATATTTACTGAATGAATCATAGCCTTCTTAACATTTTCTACTTGGGATATGAGGCTAAACAAATTATAACAAATCTAGATCTATCATTAATTAAGTTGGTTAGTTCTGTCCCCTATGTAGATAGTGATAAAATGTATCTTTCCTGAAATAACACAGAATATCTATAATATGCTTCTATTTTTTAAAACAATGAATTTCTACTGCCCTTAAACTGAAAGTAATTTGATATTCTTTTCATTATGAATTTTATACATTTGAGTATTATATTCAATCTTTAGTATTCAAACAGGTTATCTTATCTTTCCCTTCTATCTCTCCACTTTTAGTTTCAATTGTAGACAGCTATAACTTTAGGATCCTAAGGCCAAAGGGTTTAAAGATCTTCTTACAACAGAGAAGTGTATTGAAGAGGTCTACCCTTGAATTTGTGGTGCCTGAAAGGAAGCCAGCAGGGATTGTTTGTGCCCAGGGGCACTTGAAAAAAAATTGACCCAAAGTAACAACACTAGAAGCCAGATATCAAAACATATTTTGCCTAATGAAGCTTCAGGTGTAATATCAATGTTAGAAATTGGAGTGCCCAGAAGATGGTGAGCCTTGGAAAACAAATTTCTGACCCACTCAAGCTGAAAGTACAGGGTACGACATAGGGATTGAGGGTTGATTAGAGCAAATATCTATCACCCATGTTTACAGGTGCTTGTGATGCCAACTCATGTTTTTAAAGCCCCTGTGGGAAAGCCAGTTATAATTTATATATGAAGTGTGTGACCTTAAATCCACGATCTATTTCACTAGGTCCATTCAAGGTAAAGATCTAGATTCAAGGGATACCATTCCAACTGTAGCAGGGTGACTCATTAGGTGCTTGTAAAATCAATTCAGTGGGTCATGATCAGCAGTTCTTTTTAAAGGCCATATAATAGAATTGAATCAAATACAACGTATCAGAGAATGTCTCACGTTGTAAAACTTACAACAGATTCATAAAATTTTTGATCAGTTATATGACTATAGTGTGTATGCTGTCATCATGTAAAATACATTTCTCACTGTGAGTGGGGTAAAAAATCTGTGAAGGCCACCAGAGAATATAGGATTGGGTTGGATTGGGTTCATCTGACATAAAATGAAGAATAATTTACAGAGGGAATTTTCCCAAGGGTATGAGGACCAGTCCCAAAGTAAGGGCAAGGTCAAATTGTCACTGAACTCTATGAAGTAGAAACGGCTGAAATGTAGAACAGAATATGTTAGACTCCATAATTCATAATTCCCTTAAACATAGCCTTATTTGTCTTTCCCATTGATAATTCATAACTTGTTTAGCGGTGTTTTGAGCTTCCCAACCAGAAGTTCAACTCCGTGAAGTAGAAGTGGGCATATAATTCTTCAATGTGTCTTGTAATGCTGAGAACATAGTAATCTCATAAAACATTTTTGTTAATTGACCCATCAAAAAATAAAAATATGGGCTTCCCTGGTGGCGCAGTGCTTGAGAGTCCGCCTGCCGATGCAGGGGACGCGGGTTCGTGCCCCGGTCCGGGAGGATCCCACATGCCGCGGGGCGGCTGGGCCCATGGGCCATGGCTGCTGGGCCTGCGCGTCTGGAGCCTGTGCTCCGCGGCGGGAGAGGCCACGGCAGTGAGGGGCCCGCATACCGCAAAATAAAATAAAATAAAATAAAATAAAAATAATAAAAATGTGAGTAACTAAAGAAGGTCAAATATAATCTGCATCATTTTAGCTGTTCCAGCATTATAACCCAGCAGTTTTGCTCACCATCCCTGTCTGTCAGTAGCTGACATGTCAATTTTCTATCTGCACATGTTTTCAAAGCAAATCTGTTTTGAATTTATAAAAATAGGACATACGATAGTTATCAGAAACATCTTTCGTGAATTCCAAATAGCTTATCACAATCCATTCCATTTTTTGACCTTTAAATCTGTGATTCTATCAAGGAAAGAGATCACATTCTCCCAACTTGATTTGTTTTTCTTCATTATGGTAAGGTCAGAACCTAGAAGAGGTGGAAATGGTTTCAGGTTCCTATTTAGATTCCTTTGTCTAACTCAAGTTTTGGATCAACTCCTCCTTCACAATCCAAAGTCACTGAGTTAAATTAAACAAGAGATTCCTGAGAAGATGAAGCCAAGCATGACTAACATCTTGTCCCAGACACATGTCAAGCTTGGTTAAGAATTAGATTCCTCTTTGTTGTTGCCAGGGCAGAGGGAAGTCTCTTTTAGTATGACCCAGCATGAGCGAGCAACATTCATGTTAGTTTGAAGCAATTTACTTTTGTATTTTGCTTTTGTAGTTCACAGCAGGTCCTTTAAGGAGGAATAAAAGGGCTTGCTCTGCAATCTGCCTTTATTGTTTCACTGAAGAATAGAAGCAAAACATATTTCAATCAGAAGAATTATACCTGAGTGCTATAAATATTTCCAGAGCCAGCAGAGAAAGCCCTGCTCCATTTAAGGTCAGGGCTGATATTTGAAAGGGAAAATGTTGATGGTAAACCCATGGGGAAATAAAATCCTAGACTATCCTAAATGAGCTTTCTCATTGGGTAGTAATCAGGAGATAAGGTGAGAAATTCCAGAGATTAGCCACAATAGATAAGATTCTCAGACTTCTTAAAAAAAAAAAAAAAAAAAGACATTGCTAGGATACGCAGTGACTTCTATGGAACTCAAGTGCCATTGTTTTATAGCAAAGCCCCTTTTTTATTGATTAGTGTTAATGAGGTAAGGGAACCCCACATTGATGGATTATCAATGTCTACCTAATCTTGTTTTTTACTCTTTAATCTTTCTTGTTACTGTGGTTAGAAATATGTGCAAACTAAATCCTTGTTTCTTCTTTTACTTGACCTTATTCTGTTTCATCAAATTGATTCTCTTACACTCTGAACTATGCCAATTATTGTGTCTGTCAAGCCATATATTCATTAGAATATTAGGGCTAATGGACATGGTCTAAGAGCATATTCATCTTTAGAAATACGGTAAAAGCTAATTCTTTTGGCTCAGCAAAGCTCAGGTTGACATCTTGCCACTCTTCTGCAGCCAGGAATATCTGGTGACTTAATGAAGCGAAGATCTTAAGCACGCAACTCAGTGGATTATTCAGTGTTAAGGTTTGCACTAGAGTCTGTGAAAAAGGATTAACACTTTCAGTTCTACAAAAGCAAAGGTGATGAATTAAAACACAAGAGGACTTCCAGAATGGACAGTGCATTAGAAGGATTACAGAGTAACTTGTACCTCAAGAGCCCATTGATCTTCCTTTTCATATGGTATTTAAAAAATAATCTTTTATATGCCAGTTGTAATACAACGGGATTAGTGAAGCCAACGGGCTGTGACTGTTTAAATATTAATTGGGACAGCAATGTCTAAATCAGTGGTTCTCAACCCTGACTGCATATTAGAATCACCTAGGGAGCTCTAAAAATTTGCCTAGTCCCCAACTCTAAAGAGACTGCTTTAATTGGTTGGGGGCAGTGTCCTGCCATCAGAATTTTAAAAGCTACCTTGGTATACAGTCAGCATTGAGGACCACCGGTAAAAAAATGCTAAAACAGAATAGCGTTCTGTTACCAGAATGCTTGACTCAAATATTCTATTCTTTTAAAGATTCTCAATGGTGTATCTTTTTTTTAAAATAAATTAATTTATTTTTATTATTTATTTTTGGCTGTGTTGGGTCTTTGTTGCTGCACGTGGGCTTTCTCTAGTTACAGCGAGTGGGGGTTACTCTTCGTTGCGGTGCGTGGGCTTCTCATTGCGGTGGCTTCTCTTGTGGCGGAGCGCAGGCTCTAGGCATGCGGGCTTCAGTAGTTGTGGCATGTGGTCTCAGTAGTTGTGGCTCGCGGGCTTAGTTGCTCCACGGTGTGTGGGATCTTCCCGGACCAGGGCTCGAACCCGTGTCCCCTGCATTGGCAGGCAGATTCTTAACCACTCTGCCACCAGGGAAGCCCTCAATGGTGTATCTTTTATTGAAAGAATAGAGTATGGATCCTGTTTTATTCCATCCCAGTTACTTTGGCCTTTGCCATGTGGTAGCGTATTATGGTCTGTGCTGAATGCAATTAAAATACTTTGGTCATTTTCAGGAAGGCTTTTTAATTTTCAAAATATACTTGATATGAAATTTATACTCCAGAAAATCTCTTGTTTTTTTGCAGTGTCATGGAATTTGTTCATCAGGAGAAAAAAAGGCAAAATATACCCAAAGACTCTTTGCTAATTCAGTAAGCAAACAAACAACAAAAACCTTAAAACCTATTTTGTTTAGTTAGTTCAGTTGCCTAAAAGAGAAGGGGACAATTAATTATTCATCAATTTGTGTCAGAAAAAAACTCAGTGTTGCTTTTAGGGGTAGTGTTATATCTATATACCTGTATCTATACCTATATATCTATCTATGTAGATATATGTCTATGATTATATCTATAGGAACGCTAACAAGAGACCCACCATTAATTGCCTATGAAGTTTTGATCAAGTCACTCAGCCTTTCTGGGCTTCAGGGTCACATAGCAGTGGAGCTGGGATGAACATTTGTGACTCTTGTCTCACGTTCTGCTCTGTTACTTGTGAAAAAAACAATGAGGACCAGTAGGTAGAGAAGATGATGGGGGAACTGATGTGGACCCTTCCTTAGAGATAAGTATGGTTTCTATAGTTCTCTACAGGCTGCCCCTCCTAACTCTGTGTATCTGAGTGCATGGTGTGGACTAATGTGAGTTCTTGTGGAAAGGCTGATGTTAAGTCTCATTCTGTTCTGGATTCCATCTTGTGGCTGCTCACCAGGTCAAGGGTCTCCTCAACAGCAGTGCTGACCCCTGTGGTGACCTGCACCCACAGCCAAGGCCCTCCTCTTTTGTCTGCTCCCTATGACCTTTTGTTTCATCACAAATCCCCACTAATGGTTTCTCTCACCTTTCTCCAAGGTGTTACCAACTAAAACAAGTACTTCTGTGCTTTGAATAACTAGTTACTGCCTTTCAGGTGGTTTCTTGGTAAAATGTAGTGGAAAGGGGGAGAAAAGTCTAGCCAGGGCAAGCAGGAGGGCTGTAGGCACACTATAGCCTTTAGGGAAACTGGAGTCTGATTTGGTTAAACTCCTACTGTCTGGTCTTACTTTCATGTATCACCTCATTTTCTTGGTTGCACGAAGGCAAAATGTACACACTTTTGTTTGCTTTCTCGCCATATATTTATTTTCCTAAAATATCTTCACGGTCTATACACTTTTATCTAAATTCACTAACTTCACACATTTATATTCTAGTAATTCTAATACATTTCTCTCTAATCTGAATTTCCTCTCCCATCAACCTGTCTGTGAAACATCTAACTTTTACATGTCTTCCTGATTTGAGTGCTCTATAAAAAAGATGCCATTAACACATTCTTTTTGGTTCGTCCTTGTTTTCTTTTTTTATTTTATAATGCATTTTACAATATAATAATAAAAAGAATAGTGTAACTTTTTGTTATAATAGTACAGTTCTTCCAGTTTATTCTTCTAAAAGTGACATCTACCAGATCTAATTGCTAAACCCAGAAACAGTATCTTTTGACCATCATCAATAACTTTGTTCTGCTTCTTGCCCCATTTAAAAAATACGTTGCCATCTTCCACTGCAATCTTCCCTCCCCCAACACAATACTGTTTTCTGTTATTTTTCTTACAGCATATTTTTTCTTTTCCTTCTTTTTTCGTGTCCAGTGCATTTTCTGCATCAATTGATAAAATTATACAATTTTTTTTCCTTTAGTTTATTGACATGATGGATTGCATTGATGAATTTCAAATGCTGAATGAGCCTTGCATCCGTGGAATAAATCCAACTTGGTCATGGTCTATATTTCTTTTTACACATGGATAGATTCAGTTGCCAGTATTTTTTGAGAATTTTTGCATCTAAATTCATAGGAGATATTGGTTTATAGTTTTCTTTTTAAATACTTTTTTAGTCTGGTTTTGAAATCAAGGTAATACTGGAATCATAAATGAGTTTGGGAAGTGCTCCTTCCCCTACTATTTTCTGAAATAGATTGTGTAAAATTTTAAAAAATGTAATCAATTTCTTTAAATAAAAAAACCAAAACAAAAACAGTTCACCCATTTCTCCCATCCTCCACTTCCCCACCTCTGACAACCACCAATCTGTTCTGTGTATCAGTGTTTTCATTTATTTATTTATTTATTTATTTTTAAAGATTCCGTATATAAGAGAGATCATACAGTATTTGTCTTTCTCTGTCTGACTTATTTCACTTTACATAATACCCTTGAGGTCCATCCATGTTATTGCAATGGCAATATTTCATTTTTTATGCCTGAATAATATTCCATTGTATACATATACCATAATCTATCTATTCATTTATCCATTGGTTGGACACTTAGGCTGTTTCCGTATCTTGGCTATTATAAATAATGCTGCTATGAACATGGGAGTGCAGATATCTTTTCAAGTTAGTGTTTTCCTTTTCTTTAGATAAATATCCGGAAGTGGATTGCCAGATCATACGGTAGTTCTATTTTTAATTTTTTGAGGAGACATCATACTGTTTTCCGTAGTGACTGCACCAGCTTGCATTCCCACAGTGCACAAGGGTACCCTTTCCCTCCACATTCTTGTCAATCCTTGTTATTTCTAGTCTTTTTGGTAATAGCCATTCTAACAGGTGTGAGGTGATATAACCTCTTGTGGTTTTGATTTGCATTTCCCTGATAATTAATGATGTAGAGCATCTTTACATGTACCTGTTGGTTATCTCTATTTCTTCTTTGGAAAAAAAATGTCTATTCACATAAACATATTATTCTGTCCATGTTTTAATCAGGTTGTTTTTTGTTACTGGGTCATATGAGTTTTTTATGTATTTTGGATTTTAGGCCCTTATCAGATATATAATTTGCAAATATTTTCTTCCATTAAGTAGGCTGTCTTTTCATTTTGTTGATGGTTTCCTTTGTTGTGCAGAGGCTTTTTCGTTTGATGTAGTCCTACTTGTTTATTATTTTTACTTGTGTTGCTTTTGCTTTTGCTTTTGGTGTGAGATTCAAAAAATATCACCAAGACCTATGTCAAGGAGCTTACCACTATGTTTTCTTCTAAGAGTTTTATGGTTTCAGGTCTTACGTTCAAGTCTTTAATTCATTTGAGTTCATTTTAGTGTATGGTATAAGATAGTAGTCCAGGTTCATTCTTTTGCATGTGTCTGTCCAATTTTCCTAACACCATTTAAGAGATTGCCCTTTCCTCCTCGTATATTCTTCACTTCTTTGTCATAAATTAATTGACCATATATGTGTGGGTTTATTTCTGGGCTCTCTGTTCTATTCCATTGATCTATGTGTCTGTTTTTAGATCAATACTATACTGTTTTAATTACTATAGTTTTGTAATATAGTTTGAAATCAGGACGTGTGATGCCTCCAGCTTTGTTCTTCTTTCTCAGGGTTGCTTTGGCTATTTGGGATCTTTTGTGGTTCCATACAAATATTAGGATTGTTTGTTCTATTTCTGTGAAAAATGGCTTTGAAATTTTATTAGCTATTGCATTGAATCTCTATATTGCTTTGTGTATTATGGTCATTGTAACAATGTTAATTCTTCCTATCCGTGAGCATGAACTATCTTTCCATTAATTTGTTTCTTCTTTAATTTCTTTCATTAATGTTCTTCTTTAATTTCTTTCATTAATGTTCTTCTTTAATTTCTTTCATTAATGTTCTTCTTTAATTTCTTCCATTAATAGCTTTCAATATGCAGGTCTTTCACCTCTCTGGTTAAATTTATTCCTCGGTAGGTATCTTATTCTTTTTGATTCAATTGTAAATGGAGTTATTATTTTTTTAAGAAGATGTTGGGTGTAGGAGTTTATTAATTCATTTATTTATTTTTGCTATGTTGGGTCTTCGTTTCTGTGCGAGGGCTTTCTCTAGTTGTGACAAGTGGGGGCCACTCTTCATCGCGGTGCACGGGCCTCTCACTATTGCGGCCTCTCTTGTTGGGGAGCACAGGCTCCAGACACGCAGGCTCAGTAGTTGTGGCTCATGGGCCTAGTTGCTCCGCGGCATGTGGGATCCTCCCAGACCAGGGCTTGAACCCGTGTCCCCTGCATTAGCAGGCAGATTCTCAACCACTGTGCCACCAGGGAAGCCTGTAAATGGAGCTGTTTTAAACTTATCTTTCTGATAGTTCATTATTAGTATATAGAAATGCAGCATAGTTTTGTGTATTGATTTTGTATCCTGCAACTTTACTAAATTTGTTTATTCTAACAGTTTTTTTCATGGAGTCTTTAAGGAGCTATATGTATATCTCATATCATTTGCAAATAGAGATATTATACTTATGTCATCTGCAGATAGTGTCAGTTTTACTTCTTCCTTTCCAATTTGAGTGCCTTTTTGTTGCCTAACTGCCCTGGCTAGGACTTCTAATACTGTGTTGAATCGGAGTGGTGACAGTGGGTACTTTTGTCCTGTTCCTGAACTTAGAGGAGAAGCTTTCAACCTTTCACTATTAGATATGATGTTACCTCTTGTGATGTATGGTCTTTATTAACGTTGAGGTATGTTCCCTCTAAACCTGCTTTGTTGAGAATTTTTATCCTAAATAGATTTTGAATTTTGTCAGATGCTTTTTCTGTATCTATTGAGATTAATTTTTTTTATCTTTCATATTGTTAATGGGGTGTAACACATTGATTGATTTGTGGATGTTGAAACATTCTTGCATAAATTTCCATTTGATCATGCTGTATGATCCTATTTTATTTGTTTATTTTTTTTGCGGTACGCAGGCCTCTCACTGTTGTGGCCTCTCTGGTTGCAGAGCACAGGCTCCGGACGCATAGGCTCAGCTGCCGTGGCTCACAGGACCAGCCGCTCCGCGGCATGTGGGATCTTCCCGGACTGGGGCACAAACCTGTGTCCCCTGCATCGGCAGGAGGACTCTCAACCATTGCGCCACCAGGGAAGCCCCTGATCCTTTTAATATAATGTTGAATTCAGTTTGCTAATATTTAGTTGAGGATTGTTGCATCTATGTTTATCAGGCATATTGGCCTATAATATTTTTTTCTTGTGGCATTCTTGTCTGGTTTTGCTATCAGGATAATGCTGGCCTCATAAAGTGAGTTTGGAAGAGTTCCTTCCTCTTCTACTTTTTGGAAGAATTTGAGAAGGATTGGTATTAATTCTTCTTTGAATGTATGGTAGAATTCACCAGTGAAGCCATCTGGTCCTTGACTTTTGACTGTTGGAAGATTTTTGATTATTGATTCAGTCTCCTTACTGGTAATTAATCTGTTCAGATTTTCTATTTCATCATGATTCAGTCTAGGTAGGTTGTGTGTTTCTAGGATTTATCCATTGCTTCTAAGTTATCCAATTTATTGGCATGTAATTGTTCAAAGTAGTCTCTTATGAGTCTTTGTATTTCTGTGGTATAAATTGTAATATCTCATCTTTCATTTCTGATTTTATATATTTGAGTTCTCTTTTTCTTGGTGAGTTAGCTTAGGGTTTGTTCATTTTGTTTATTTTTTCAAAGAACCAGCTCTTGGCTTCATTAATCTTTTCTATTGTCTTTTTATTTCATTTATTTCTGCTCCAATCTTTGCTACTATTTCCTTCCTTTTATTAACCTTGGGCTTTGTTCTTTCTCTAGTTGCTTGAGGTGTAAAGTTAGGTTGTTTATTTGAGACTTCTCTTGTTTGATGAGGTAGGCATTCTTTGCTATGAACTTCCCTCTTAGAACTGCTGATGCTATGTCCCATAAATTTTGGTATGCTACATTTCATACCATTTCAATGTAACATACATTTTCATTTGTCTCAGGTAGTTTTTGATTTCTCTTTTAGTTTATTCTTTGATCCATTGGTTGTTCAGTAGCATGTTGTTTAATCTTCACATATTTGTGAATTTTCTAGTTTTCTGAATGTAATTTCATACCACTGTAGTTGGAAAAGATGCTTGATATGATTTCAACCCTCTAAAATTTATTGACTTGTTTTGTGGCCTAACATGTGATGTATATTGGAAAATGTTCCGTGTGCACTTGATAAGAATGTGTATTCTATAGTTTTTGGATGGAATGTTCTGTAAATATCTAAGTTCACCTGGTCTAATGTGTTATTTAAGGCTGATGTTTCCTTATTGATTTTTCTGTCTAGATGATATATTCATTCATATAAGTGGGGTGTTAAAGTCCTCAACTACTACTGTGTTGCTATTTTTCCCTTTAGGTCTGTTATACAGTGTATATAAAACATGGAGAACAATATAGAAAATAGTAGTGAATACCTGTTCACCAAGTTCAATCACATCTTGACATTTTTCCCGTACCTGCTTCAGTGATTTTGAGGAAATAAAACACTACAGAAAAAAATTAATGTCACCTGTGTGCCTCTTTTTCTCTCTCCTCATTCATCTCCTGGCCTCTTCCAAGAGAAGTACTATCTTAAATTTATTATCATTCCCATGCATTTTTTTATCATTATTAAATGTATATATCTATAAGTAAAATAGAGCATTTTACTCAAGTGGCATTTTATGAAGTGCTAGTCTGTAACTTTTTTGGGCACAAATACTAAAATTTTTAAAACACATGGCTCAAATTTATGTATTTTAACTTCTATATCATGTTCTAATGAATATTCATACAATGTATTTTGCCAGTCATTGGACAGTTAATATGTCTCCAGCCTTTAGTATGTTTCCAGTCTTGAATTATTATAGACAGTGTTTCAATGAACATTTCTGTACCTGTCTTCTTATGTAAAGAGGCCTGGTTTTTCCTGTGTCCCTAATGCATTTTTAGTTGTGTAACAGCTCCTCAAAATTAAACTTTCTTGCCACTTACTATCAGGGGACTGAAAGGCAAATTTCCTGGTTCCCATTTCATTTTAGTATACTCTAGGAGTGTCAATAGTAAGGTTCTGACCAGGGCAATTAAAAGAGGTTGAGCCACCTGGTTAGAAAAAAAACCAGCCTGTGGTGTAAACTCTTTGTGATTCATCAGCTCCTTTAACTGTAAATTTGCACTGCTCTTGCAGTAGATAGCTTCTGGTATACCACTTACCAGTGTTACCTCTAATTTACCTTCCTTCCCCTTGGAACTTAGAGGAGATTGTTCCATATACCCCTCTAGGATGAGAGGCTTTTCCGTGGGGTTTTTCAGATTTATGCATTGTGAGCCTCCTGGAGCAATCAGAGATATAATGTTTAAGGTCACTATTCCAACTTTCCATAAGATGGGTTGCTCTTCCTGCTAATGAAACTGGAATCACAACAACACATTTTTGATAATTGCCCTCAGAATTGGATTGCACTTTATTCCACCTCTGCCTTGGGCTCGGTTTTTTTTTTTTTTTTTTTTTTTTTTTTTTTTTGCGGTACGTGGGCCTCTCACTGTTGTGGCCTCTCCCGCTGCAGAGCAACAGGCTCCGGATGCGCAGGCTCAGCGGCCATGGCTCACGGGCCCAGCCGCTCCGCGGCATGTGGGATCTTCCCGGACCGGGGCATGAACCTGCGTCCCCTGCATCGGCAGGCAGACTCTCAACCACTGCGCCACCAGGGAAGCCCTGGGCTCATTTTTTTATATAATACTATGAAAGTATTTTCTGCAAAACCGCATCAAATAATTATAAAAATTGAATAAACATAAAAGCTAAGTTGTATAATATTGCATTTTCAAGTGATATCATTGAGAGTTTGATTTAATCATGGCAGCTCCTGCTTCTTGGGATTGCTTCCATTTTCCCAAGTTGGCTTCTCATACTTGGGCAAATGCAGGTCCAATTTTGCTTCTTCCTTCAACCTGAGCTGCTTCCTGTTGAGAAAGAATGCCAGTTTACATTATGCTCCTCTCTTTGTACTCTGATGAACTGAAGCAAAGTAGACAAAGCCAGGCTGCATAGACCACCACTCTCCTCACCTAATTTTTTGTTTTTACGATAGTGTCATGTTTGACCTTTGTTATATCCTATAGAGCTATCAACTTCCATCCCACAGGGGACTCCCATATCTTTGCAGGAGAGTAACCAAAGTTTTCTGCTTCTATCCTACTGTCCACCAATAATTTCAACCAGAGCCACATTAGTTCCATTAGAGAAAACAGGGCAAGGGCCAACAATAACAAACAGAGAGGATCAATTTCTTGGATCAATATCCTGATTGAACAAGACTCATGACTGCTCCACTTTCAATAAACTGTATTAAACATTTGAAACCAGGAAAATGATAGGTGGTGTTGCCTACTCCAAGTAAGTTACATTCTTCATTGAGCTTTTATCAGCTAAACCCAGCTCTGATTATTTCACTACTTAGGAGTTAGGATGGCGTGTATGGGTAATGCTATTTGGACACTAAATTCTGAATTTATCATAGGAGGAAAGATGAACATGCTTTCCATTGTTAAACTTCCCTTGCAGGAAGGGCTACCCTGTGCATTTCCAGTCATTTGTTTCTTGCTGGTACCTATAGACAGGTGCCATCACTGTTAGAAAAAAATTATCATAATTCTTCACAGACATAGAAAATCTTTTGAGTACTCTAATTCTCATAGATAAAAATATGGGTCAGACAAAAAAAGCAAGGTGAAGTCAGGGTTAGTGTTAGTAACAAGAGTCTTTGAGTTGGCTTACACAGTTGGCGTGTGTTATTATCTACACCATATATAAGAACCTAACATGAAAAGCAAGTGGCCCTCCCAACCTTGGCTAAGGGAAAAGGACATGACTGGGTCTGTTCACCATCATTACTTTATTTCTTGCCTTAAGCTTGTTGTGCTGGCGTGCACATGTGTGAACTTGTGCTGTTCCCACTCTCCATGAAGCCAATTTATTTAAATGGAGATTCTTCCTAAACTGTGCTGTCAGTTTACCCTCCTCTGGGGTGAAATGGTGTTGTCTGAGCTTCCAATTGTTGGACCTTCATTCCTCCATCCTATTTCTGATCTGAGGAGGGAGGAGTGACTGAGTTTTGCCTGCCTATCCAAGCAAGAAAGCAGCTCCCAAAATTAACCATTTGTTGCTTGTGATCTTCTAGTCTTTTGCTTCTTATTCAAATTTCACTGCCTGAGGAGTATGATTATGAGCTTTTACTGATGGTAGCTAATCAGGGTATATAGCCTTTAACCAGTCAACCAGTGTTTATTAGAAATGTAGTGTGAATCTATCCTTAGGGTAGGTAATAAGAGCACTTACATGGTTCCTGCCTTCGATAGTAAGTAAATTAGATTGTTCTTACTTTGATAGTAAGTCCATGGACAATTTGGAAAGTGTGTGCATGTAATTCACAGCAGTGGGTGATTTCCAAATGAAACATATTAGGAGAGCCATGTGCTGGGCTGGACAGTCCTCAGCACTTGGGGTGCCAATAGCCATCCTTGATGAACCTGTGGAAGCTGCCCTGATTATTGCTGTAGATCACAGTATCCCTTTTCCTGCAAAAAAAATGACGATGCCAAAAATGGCTTGCATATGGAGATCAAAGACCTTACATCTTTGTTGGTTAGGTGGCTGGATGGGATCTGGTCAGGCAGGAGATTCCCACTGTTTCCTATCCCTCCACACCACCACACTGTCTGCAACCTCCAGCAGCCATTCAAGTTTACCACAGTGTGTTTCACAAAGTCATTATAGTATATAAAGTGATGTGGAAATGTTTGGGAAGCTCTCTTTAGATAAGTGTTCTTAGGCTTAGCTGTACTTTAGGATCACTTGAGGAACTTCAAAAACCCATTTCTAAGTCCCATAGACCATTAAATGAAAATTTCTGGGTGAGGCCTGGGCATTGACATTTAAAAAATGCTCCCCAGGTGATTTGAATGTGATGCTAAGGCTGAGTAACACTGCTCTGGACTGAAATTCAGACTAGAGAAATGGATATTGAAGATAGAGGGTGGGCTAAAAAAATACTTGGGAGGGAGGTGGGGTAGGGTTATCAGACTTGACTGAGGTTAGGAGTCAGGCTGGGACTGTGTACCAACCTGAGAGTACTCCCTCTTAAGAGTTTACTTTCTTTATCTTTTACCCCCAGAATCTAGGAATAGTCACCTGTTTCCCAGCATTACATTTCTACATCCTATGCTGCAATTGCTATTAACTGGTGAAGGACATGGCTTGTAGAGAGAAGTGCTGTCTGCCCCACACAACATCTCTGTTGCTCTCAGAGAAGAAAAAGCCTTATAATGCAATGCTTGGGTCTAGCAGTTTTCAGTGGTGATTAACATTGAGGTGAGCCATGATCTGAGGTGAAGCTGGGTGTGGTGGGGAAGTGCACTTGTTATGGGAGCCACTTCCAAGGGAACAACTAATAGGAAAATGAGATAGAAATTTGCTTTCCTAGTATGTACTAGAGAAGGATCATACTTGAAACTTGGGATGAATGCTTGAATTGTATAGGCAGTAAAATATAACTCATTTTGTGTGTGTGTGTGTGTGTGTGTGTGTGTGTGTGTGTGTGTATAGAACGTTTGCATCCTCCATTTTACTCATCACTACAAATACTTATGATCTAGGGAAAGCAGGCCAACTCATCCAAAACCAGTCCAATAAATAATGATTTAACTGATTGGCCAATTCTTCAAATAGCCAAGTTTGACAATTTTTCTAATTTTATCCACTTACCAGAAATTTGGGTATTCAAAACCAGGTAAAAATAATCATATCACATTGAAATTTAAAAATGTATCTCCAGAAACACAAATTAAGGCTTACATGTTAATTTAAGGAATTGACACAGGAATATTAAACATACCTAAAATTTAAAAAAGGAAGTAAATAACTTTTAAACACATATGATAGAAACAAGAAGTGGCCAAAATAATTAAGTCACACAAAATTTTGGGTTTCTAACAATGGTTTGAAAAGATATTCAGCACAAAACCTGCAAATCATTCAAAGTGATGGAAAGGAAGTGAGAATGCATGGAAGGTATCACTTCCATGTGTGGTAACATTGACGAGACACTAAGTTCAAGTGAGAAAGAACAATAACAGAATAAAAAAGCATACATTTGGTTAAATCTTAAAAACATTAAAACCTTTAACATGCTAAAAATGGGTATATTTGAACAAAGCAGAGACAAGAACAGCCACATTACTTGTTACATTTTGGCCACTAATTGCTAGGGATCACATACTAATGTTGAAATACTCCTTCAGAAATTGGTAAGAGAACCTTAAAATTTTCAAAAAGCAGAAATGATATAGAAGAGAATTGAAAAGACATCAGAATAAACTGAAAAATTTCCATATGAAATTCTGAAATAGAAATCAGTCAACTAAGACTTTGCAGAACTCCTCAACATGTCAGAAGCCATTCCATCCTATATAAATTGGTATACGTTTTATAACTATTTGCTTTTTAAAAACAAATATTTTGGTAAATAGTAAATATGGCAGTTGGTCTTTCATATTGATTTTTTATGAATTGAATAATAAGGTACATGGTAACAGTAGAATTGCTCCATTTTCCAGAGAAACTTAGTTTCATAGAAAAAGGAGCAAAGTTCATTATCTATCTTATGTGTACAAGGGTATAGATGCATGTTCCTTAGAAACCTGAAGACTCTAGAGTAGATGATGCAAGCTTATGTCTGACATTTCGAGGTACAACAAAAATAGTTTACAAAGCATATTAATTAAAGGATATCAGATATAAAATATAAAATGTAATATAACTAATTGCCAGGAAACCTCCTACCAAGCATTTCAGAAACACACATAATGTCACTTGAGTTCTTATGGAGAAGAAATAAATCCAAAGCTAGAGAGCTCCAAGTGCCAGTATATATGAGAAAATTGTCACTTCCAGATCTAGCATGGTATTTGGCACATGGTGTGACATATGTCATCTTCACTGCAAGCATTTTCTTATGCATATGGTCCCTCCAGCTAGAGGAGCCCATCCACAGTCTATTTTATCAATAGTGAAGACACCCAGACTGAAAATAATCTTGCATTAAATAAAATCAACTTATATTTGACCAAGAAAGCAGTATATATTTTATAGATACACCTTTTTCCTTAAGCCATTATTGCAGAAAATTCTGTGTACTGAAGGTACAGAATTGTTCCATGCCAACGTGCTAAACATTAATTGTGTTTAGCAAGAGTTCAAGAGTATACATTAAATAGAAGAGATTTGCCATGGATTCTATGTGCCCCATATTTGCCTAATTTTAAATGAAAACCTTCTCTTTTTTTTTCAATTTTAAAATGGTTTATAATTTTTATATCCTTTTTTTCTGCTGTGCAGCACTGAGAGTTTTATTAGTCAACGTGATTTAAAGATGTAGGTTTCAAAAGGGAGGCTTGGCGCAAATTCCTTATGTCTGACCGTTCCAAAGAAGTAAAATTATGTTAAACAGCTAATATGTAAATGCAGTATGTTAAATAAAAGCAAGTTCATTCTCTTTTAAATGGTTTTTAAATGAAAAGAATGTGGTACATCATTTGTGAGTTCTATTTTGATTTGTTTGCTTTCTTTAAAAAAATGCAGGAAAGTAATTTTAGAAACTAAAATAGACCATGATTTAAATGCTCCTTTTAATAGTGAGAAAATGATTTTTTTTAAAGTGCATTTTACTCAGTGTGGCAAGTAAATTTCTATAGAGAACTCACAGCTAAACTTCAACTGCTAATTTTAAATGTTGGAAAGGACCAAGGAATTATTTTGAATATCAAATAAATGGAATTCGGAAATGCCCAAGAGTTCAGAAAACTAAAACTAACATTTTAGTTGAAGAAATCCTTCTTCACACTGCTAAAGAAATGTTTGTCATAGGGTTTGCAAAAATGGTACAGCGCTTTTACCAATACTCTGAACTTAGAGCCAGAAAGTCTAGGCTTTGGTAAATTACAGTGGAATTAAAGTGTTGTACTTTCCGTGGTGGCGCCCTATTTGATGCAGAGTCACCACAGGCAAGAGGCATTTAACTCCATCTCTCTTTCAGATTTGTTCCTTAGTTACCATGACTGTCATAAGCTTCCGTCTCAGATATTCTAGTTCTCCTCTTTCTGGTCCTGTGGGAGAATTACACTGCTCCGTTGAAATTAGACGTGACCATGTGTCTTACTTTGAACAAGGAAATGTGATTGGAGGGGATGTATCATTTCTGGTGGAAGCTTTAAGAGGCAGTGTGCCATTTGCTGTATTCTCTTTCCTTCTGCCACAGTGATGGGCACCTATCTGAATGGAAGAGTCTTTGTCAGGTTGATTCCCAGAGAGAGGGCACATGGATCCCCCCAGCTGACCCAGTGGATATGAGAGATAAGACTTTGTTGTTATAAGGCCTTAAGATTTGGAGGGTTGTTTATTACTGCAGCATAATGTTGCCTATCCTTAATTTAACAATAATAAAAGTAGCAGCAAATTAGCTACTATCCCAGAAAAGAAAACCAACTGAAAGAAATAGATCACAAACTATTTGTTAAGGTGACATCACCTTTTATATACCATGTGAAGAAATGTATACAGTGAAAAAATTAATCATTAAAACGGAACTCAAAAATTTTTAATTTGATTTTAACATGTGATGTGGAATTTAACACTGGTCTTGTGTCATTTTATTTTATTAGATAAGATTAGGAAACTTTTTCTACATATAGACTGATAAATATTATAGGGTTTGCAGGCCATCTGATCTTTGTCACAACTACTCAGTTCTGTCATTCTAGCTGGAAATTAGCCATAGACAACATGTAAATGAATGGGCAAGGCTGTGTTCCAGTAAAACTTTATTTACAAAAATAGGTGGTGGGCCTGATTTGGCCTAGTGGCTGTAGTTTGCCAACCTCTGTTATTAGGTAACATGTTTATGAGGCCTAGTACGTTTATATTGGCATCTCTTATATTTTTCTACATGACCAAAGCAAGTATATTTTCTTAGAAGTAAATTCCATTTTTTTTTTTTTTTTTCTTTTGCGGTACGCAGGCCTCTCACTGCTGTGGCCTCTCCCGTTGCGGAGCACAGGCTCCAGACGCGCAGGCTCAGCGGCCATGGCTCACGGACCCAGCCGCTCCGCGGCATGTGGGATCTTCCCGGACCGGGGCACGAACCCGTGTCCCCTGCATCGGCAGGCGGACTCTCAACCACTGTGCCACCAGGGAAGCCCTAAATTCCATTTTTTAAAATCATTCTTTTTGTGCAATAGATGGTATAATTGGCATCAGTGGAGAAATTATATTTACTATAAGTGAGAAGGATGCATACACAATTTCTGATTTATTAAATAATATAATTTTTTACTAATTAAAATTTTTCATTTTAATAGAAGGCTGTTGAGTCACATTGAGATAAGAGGTTTGTTTGAAATCTTGTAAGCAATTTGCAGAAGAGCTAGGCCTACAGCCCTGGTCTTCTGGTATCTACCTATTCCCATTCTATTTCATACACTGACTTCCAAATGACTAGAACAAGTTAAGAAAAATCAGGCCACAAATTTTTTTAAAAAAATTTTTATTGGGGTATAGTTGATTTACAATGTTGTGATAGTTTCACGTGTACAGCAAAGTGAATTTGTTATACACTCTCTTTTATATCCACTCGTTTTTAGATTATTTTCCCATATAGGCCATTACACAGTATTGAGGAGAGTTCCCTGTGCTATACAGTAGGTCCTTATTAGCTGTCTATTTTGTATATAGTAGTGCGTATGTGTCAATCCCAATCTTCCAATTTATCTCTCCCCCCCCCGTCCCCCCGCTTATGGCCAAGAATTTTAAACAGGTTTCCTGACTTTATTTAAAGACTGCAGAAACTGATTTTAGTTAATACTGAATAGAGCAGGTGTTAAATGAGTAAATGTGAATATATACAGAGTGTATTAAGCTTCAGTTTAAGGTTTTTTCAAGGTAGGAGGAAAAGGAAGATACAGAGTCCTGCTATTAACCTAATTTATGATGTTTACTTATTCCCACCTATCTGACTAATGCTCCTTTTTTCTCTTTAGAATTCTTAGTTTCTATCTACTACCTCTTTCCCCCAAGAGCAGCAAACATTAGCTGATTAATACTCAGTTTCTCAGCTGCTATGATCAGTGGAGGTGACCTCTCATAGCACGTTTATATCTAAATCAACACAATATCGAAATCACCTTTGCTAATCTCTTGGAATTTGCTTAGTGTTTCCTGAGCTTATATCTCCACTGTGACAGTGTGTTTAGAAAAATAAACACCCAGGACATAAAGATACGAGAATTCAATTCTGTAAAAAAGAATAGATTTCACTTTTGCAGTTTGAAACATTTCATCAAAGTCTTTTAAAAAGTTTATTTTCTTTCTTTCTTTCTTTTTTCAGTGATACTGAAGAAAATTTTTCCACATACAAACCATCAGTTTAGATGACCATTTCCCCTTATATTTCTTACTCTGTTTCTCTGTACTTAAACTAACAAATGAGAAAAAGAAAAAAAAAATTTGGTGCTAGCAAGAAGAATATATTTTAGAAACCATCCGTCTAGCTGCATTTATCTTGCAACTTAAAGTGTCATTTAATTCACTTTCTTGAAGACCTAGATGATTAATTATACCCAAATCTTGATTACTTGTACACTCTATGGATTCTTTGTACCTGTGCTTGATCACAGATTAAATTTGGTTACTGTGGTAGCCTGAATAATTACCCATCAAAGACAGCCATATCCTAATCCCCAGATCCAATGAATATATTATTTTACAAGGCAAAAAAGGACTTTGCAGATGTGATTATTTAAGGCTGTTGAGGTGGGGAGAAAATCTTGGACTATCCTGGTGAGTCCAATGCGGTCACCAGAGTTTTCATAAAAGCTGGGTAGTAGAGTTAGAACCAGAGATAAAAAGATGTGATGATGGAACCAGAGGTTGGAATGACGTGCTTTGAAGATGGAAGAAGAGACCATGAGCCAAGGAATTTAGGCAGCCTCTAGAAGCTGGGAAAGGTAAGGAAACCGATTCTTGTCTAAAGCCTCCAGAAGGAATGCAGCCCTGTCAGCGCTTGATATTTTTGATTTTAGATTTCTGACCTCCACAACTATAAGAGTATGCATTTGTGCTGTTTTAAGCTACTACATTTGCAGTGATTTGTTGCAGTGGCAATAGGAGACTATTACAGTTAATTTCCTAAATTATCAAAAAATTGAATTTCACAATGAGCATCTATAAGAGCAATAACCAGCTTCTGTTTCTCAATTACTAAAAGAATACATGTTTTACTAAAATATACCTTTGTGGGACTTCCCTGGTGGTCCAGTGGTAAAGAATCTGCCTTTCAATGCAGTGGATGCGGGTTTGATCCCTGGTTGGGGAACTAAGATTCCACATGCCGCGGGGCAATTAAGTCTGTGTGCCACAACTACTGAGCTCATGTGCCTCAATGAGAGAGCCCACGTGCCGCAAAGTACAGAGCCCATGCGCCCCGGAGCCCGCGTGCCACAACCTAGAGAGAAGCCCGCGCACCATAACTAGAGAGAAGCCTGCGCGCTGCAATGAAAGATGACACGTGCCTCAGCCAAGATTCTGTGTGCCTCAACTAAGACCCTACGCAGCCAAAAAAGTAAAATAAATAAATATTAAAAAAATAATTCTTTAAAACATACCTTTGTTTTAGCAGCAAAATGATAAATAAACAAGTGGGACTACATCAAACCAAAAAGTTTCTTCATAGCAAAAGAAACCATCAACAAAGTAAAAAGACAACCTACAGAATGGGAAAGTATTTGCAAACAGTATATCTGATAAGGGGTTTATATCCAAAATATATATGGAACTCATCTAACTTAATAGCAAAAAACACATAAATAACCCAATTTAAAATGGGCAAATTACATGAACAGACATTTCTCCAAAGAAAATATACAAAAGGAAAACAGGTACATGAAAAGATACTCAACATCACTTGCCATTAGGGAAATGCAAATTAAACTCACAGTGAGATATCACCTCATGCCTGTTAGAGTGGCTGTCATCAAAAAGACAAGGGCTAACAAGTGCTGGCCGGGGTGTGGAGAAAAGGGAACCCTTGTGCACTGTTGGTGGGACTGTAAATTGGTGCAGCCACTATGAAAAGCAGTATGAAGGTTCCTCAGAAAATTAAAAGCAGAACTACCATGTGATCTGGGAATATATTCCACTTCTGGGAATATATCCAAAGGAAAGAAAAACACTAACTTGAAAAGATATCTGCGTTCCCCATGTTCATTATTTACAATAGCCAAGATACGGAAACAGCCTATGTATCTATTGATGGGTAACTGGATAAAGAAGTTGTGGTACATATTTACAGTGGAATATTATTCACCCATAAAAAGAAAGAAATCTTGCCATTTGCAACAAAATGGATGGAGCTGGAGGTGATTATGCTTAGTGAAATAAGTCAGACAGAGGAAGACAAATACTGCATGATTTCATGTATGTGTGGGATCTAAAAAAAATTAAAGCAACAGAAAAACCCCAAACTCATAGAAAAAGAGATTATACCAGAGGCAGAGTGTGGGAGGAGGAGGAATTAGAGGAAAGGTACAAACTTACAGTTGTAAAATAAGTAAGTACTAGGGATGTAATAATGTACATGATGATTATAGCTATAATACTGCTGTATGATATATAGGAAAGTTGTTAAAAGTGAATTCTGAGTTCTCATCACAAGGAGAATTTTTTTCCCTTTTTCTTTTTTTCTTTCTGTTCTTTTTATTGTATCTACATGAGAAGATGAATTTTAGTTGAACCTACTGTAGTAATAATCATTTCACAATATATGTAAATCAAACCATCATTCTGTACACCTTGAACTTATACAGTGATGTATGTCAACTATTTCTCAATCAAACTCGAGAAATTTTGTGTTATGTTATTTGTTTTTTCCTTTTTGGATAGTTGTGTGTTCTTAAAAACACTACCGATTTTAGACTAGACTTCCAATTTTACAATTGCTCTGCGGTTTGTTCAGTGGTACTGTATTTTCTTCTTGTTTCTATGAATTTTAAGGAACACTGTGGGGAAATGGAAGCTGGCCTCCGGTAGCTCGTGCCACCAGGATTGGAGGAATGGGTTGTAGGTTCACTTACAATTAGACATAAAAAGTGTCCCTTTTTTTCCCCAGAGCCATTTCACCTGCATGGCCTGAAGTGAGGCCAGGGGCCAAAACACAGCAAGGGAAACAAAAATCTTCTGTTACAAGTTAATTGGAAGAGAGAACAGGAAAAAAAAGAAGCTTCTTCGAAGACTCCTCCTCTTTACTTAAGTGGTTGTGAATTCTCGTTGTTAAGGGTTGTGAATTCTAGCCACTAAACTCCGTTTTATAATTGAGCATTTTTTAGACTTGGCCAGGGTCAAGCTGCAAAGGACTTTTAAAGACACAGTCGTCCTAGAATTTTCTGGGACCTTTAATAATAAACCTAGAAAAATGCTCAGTCACTTGCTGATGGGAACCACAGACCCCCCAACCCTGGTGCCATGTATATAGTCAGGACTCTGATGAATCAGCATGCAATTCCTGTGGTTATATTTTACCTGTTACTTGTAACTGGTTTCAGTTTTTATTAAGTCCAAAAGGAATACCTTTCCTAAAATATTAATGGTTGCAAAGTTTAAAATGTAGATTCCAGGGCTTCCCTGGTGGCGCAGTGGTTGAGAGTACGCTTGCCGATGCAGGGGACACGGGTTCGTGCCCCGGTCCAGGAAGATCCAACCTGCCGCAGAGCGGCTAGGCCTGTGAGCCATGGCCACTGATCCTGCGCGTCCGGAGCCTATGCTCAGCAAGGGGAGAGGCAACAACAACAACAACAACAAAATGTAGATTCCAATAAATGCTTTGCTTTTGTACGTGAGCCTCCCTCCTGCTGCCCCCTGAGGGCTGATTTGTTCCCCTTTTCTACCTGATTTTAGAAAATACTCATTTTGCAAAGTGGTTATATGATTTACTGCCCAAGGGAAAAATAATTTATCTTTATGTTGGTGCTGAATGTGAAAACTTTATAGATAATTCTTTATAAATTGATGTATTCTCAGGAAAGAGATTAAGACGTTGAGCACTTAGTACTCACTGGGATGTTGGTATTGTACACAATAAGATGCAATGTTATATTTCACTCAAGCAATTTCAAAGCCTTACTGGAGAGGCAGAATATAAATGCTATGGAAAGGCTAGTTCATAAAGCACAAATACATGTGGTCTCACATCCAGTGAATGATGAAAAGGTAAAGGAGCAAGAGAAGATGGATAGAGAGGTTGAAACAAATCTTCTCAGATGAGATGGGGTTGAGTTAGGTTCTGAAGTATGGGGAGCATTTAAGAATTTAAAGAGGAGAAAGGAGAGAGTCCAAGACGCCAGATGTCAACAGCAATTGTGAGCACATCATGTACCAAAGATTGAGAGGAGTCCTGATTTTTGCTGCTGGAAATGTGTGTTTATAATCTAATTGGAGGGCAGTTTTCTTTTCTCTGAGATTCTAATGAGAAACACGCTCTTGATTTCCAGGTGGGGTCCAGCCTTTCCTCTTTTGTGCCAGCCTCAGCTGGTGAAGTGCTGTCTTAGCCGTAATAGCACACCCTTCTCCAGGAGGCACAGACTTATCTTAGAAGGGCTTAGCATCCTGTCACTTTTCACTTAGCATTTGCTTCAAATAGATGAAAAAAAAATACGTTCTAGCAATTGGACGTTTTGCAGTATTAACAAGACCTGTGTTAGAGGTAGTCCTTAACTGTATAGTTTCCCTGTTAAGGCCCAGTGCTATCTCAGATTCCCCATCCCTCATCATAACCAACAATATCACAACTTTGTCTTGTCTTTCTTTAATTTATGCATAAATAATTTTGAGCTAGGTGCCACGAGAAATAAAATGTCCTACCATTTGTCCCTACCCTGAAATTTTAAAATTATTTTTTTGCCCTTACAGTTTGAAAATATGACAAACTCTGAAAAACCGCCCTTTCAAAGCGAAAACAAAGTGGGTTACGTCAGATTCTGTTTTGAGGCACGGCTTCCTAATTATCTTGTAGGACTCAAAAACCTTTCAGATGAAGAACCTAATTTTGGAAATAAACTTCTTTCCAAGGATGAAAACGTGCCACAAGGCTGAGTGCTGTTATTATAACAGAGCAGGAGAACCCACAGGCTGTGCAGGAGGCCAGCAGCCATGGCACCTTCTGTACTTGTTTTAATATGCGCACTCACAGAGGGCTCCCAAACCCACTTTCTTCCAGCTGTTACTGTTGGCTTGGCCTCCAACTGTCACGACCGAATACTGTTTTTAATGGCTCCCTATAATAAAAATTACAAGCTCTGTAACCACCTAGAGGGGTGGGATAGGGAGGATGGGAGGGAGACGCAGGAGGGAGGAGATATGGGGACATATGTATATGTATAGCTGAATCACTTTGTTATACAGCAGAAACTAACACACCATTGTAAAGCAGTTATACTCCAATAAAGATGTTAAAAAAAAAAAAAAGAAGAGCTCTTCATGTTCAAAGTTTTCAACAAGCTCTCCCTCTGTGTACCATTTTTAGAGCCAAGTACATTCCTCCTTGTTACCTGTACCTAACACCTCTAAGTGATGACTCCAGAATGTATCTATTCTCATTTGATCTGGATGGTTTCAACAAGCAGTTGGGATGAAAGCCCCTAATTCATTAAGTCCAAAGTCAAATCGATTATCTCCCCCAATTGCTTAAATCTCCTACTTCAGCTAATTACATTGTCATTCATTCTGATGCTCAAACTAAGAACCTTAAACTCATTCATGGTCCTCTCTTCTTCACTACTGTTTATCCTTCCCAGTGTCTCCATTCTCATAGGGACTCTGGTTCATTGCAGACTCTCTAATTTCTTACCCAATTAACAGCACACACACCTCATTCTTTCTGCTATCTCCAACACATTCTTTGCACTGCCTCAATCAAATAAGACATCTTCCCAAAACACAAATCTGTTCATTATACTGTCCTTTCAAAAACCTTTACTCAAAGAAAAATATTTAGATTTCTTGGCATGGATTATGTGCTCCTTAATTAATTAATTTTATTGGAGTATAATTGCTTTACAATGTTGTGTTAGTTTCTGCTCTACAGGGAAGTGAATCAGCTATATGTATACATATATCCCCTCTCTCTTGGATCTCCCTCACCCCCCATTCCACCCATCTGGGTCATCACAGTATGTGCTCCTTTATAATCTGGCCCCAAACTACTTTAGTTTACTAATTTTCTACCCAACATTATCATGTGTAGTATGCTATAAACACATAGAAATTGCCAGTCCCTTCTCAAATACCTTGTTTTCTGTTAAGCCTTTTTGGTTTTCCTCATTTTTACTTGGCATTCCTTTACACACGTGTTAAAATCCTATTTATCCTTTAATACAGTTCAAATGCCACCACATCAATAACTTATTTCCAATCTTGCCCTTTCAACTCTCATTACCCTTTACCTTTTTCTTTCTTCTGGCATGTATCAAGTTCTACCTCACAGTGTAATTTAATAGAAGAGAGTTTGGAATTGTCATCACAAGTTTAGGTTCATGTCTGAGTTTTTCCTTACCTGTGATCTTGGGCAGGATATATAATTTCTTCTTGATCAGTAAGAAATGGATACTATTCCTCACTTTTCTTTTTTTCTTTTTCTTTTTTTTTTTTAATATTTAAATATTTATTTATTTTTGGCTGTGTTGAGTCTTCGTTTCTGTGCGAGGGCTTTCTCTAGTTGCGGCAAGCGGGGGCCACTCCTCATCGCGGTGCGTGGGCCTCTCACTGTCGCGGCCTCTCTTGTTGCAGAGCACAGGCTCCAGACGCACAGGCTCAGTAGTTGTGGCTCACGGGCCTAGTTGCTCTGTGGCATGTGGGATCTTCCCAGACCAGGGCTCAAACCCGTGTCCCCTGCATTGGCAGGCAGATTCTCAACCACTGCTCCACCAGGGAAGCCCCTATTCCTCACTTTTAAGGGATAAGATAGGTAGATTTCTTTATTAAGTTATGAAGTGCTACAAATGTGATTTGTTAGTATTTGAGGAACCAGAAAATGGTTATGATACTAAAGCTATGTTTGAAGGTACAACGAGGCAGGAACATTGAAATCATAACTTTTCGTTAAATTGATCAGGGGTAGATTTAAGCACAGTTAGCAGAGGGCAGTCCAAAGAATCTTTGAATTGACAAAGTCCATCCTCTAAAGTTCACAGAGGTCTGGTTGCCACCATTCTGTAAGTAAAAAGATGTGTTTTTTTGGAGATGGGCCAATCTGGGTTTAAATGCTGAGCCAACGTTTAAGTTATCTTACTTTTTTGAGATTCCATTCCTCACCTGTAAAAATAATTCACTGGTAAAGATTTGCATGGGTCTGTTAATGAAGGGCACAAACGCTGTGAAACATCACTCCTCTTAGATGGTACAATTGTAGGAAATTTAAAAGCAAAGGAGGTTGATTCCCGTAAGATGTGAAGGAGAAACTCAGTTTCCTTGGTATCCTGAAGAGGTGTTTTCAGCTCTTAGTCTGTCCTAGAACTGGGGTTTCTCATCTTGGAACAGTTTTGGGCAGCAGTGCTTTCATCATTGAAGGCTGGGTGCTCTGGTTATACTGGCTTAGCAGGGCTCTTGCTAAAACTGGATTTTACAAGGAAGTACACAGATTGGCCCAGGAGAAGGGTTAGGAGCCTGATCAAACTTTGGACAAGCAAAATATCTTTGTCAACATTTACAAAGTATACATTCTGTATATAACAGGCACTAAGTAATCCATCCATCTACCCCTCCCTCCCTCCCTCCCTCCCTCC
>NW_006778096.1:1076051-1099031 GCF_000442215.2 Lipotes vexillifer | reverse complement strand
TCCCTCCCTTCCTTCCTTCCTTCCTTCCTTCCTTCCCTCCCTTCCCTCCCTCCGTCTCACCCAAAATGCTTTCCCTGGAACTTAAACTATCTCTGACAAAAATCCTATGAGAAATATGTTCAACTCACCTCCCAAGACACATTGTCCCAAGACAATGATTAGAAGTGGCTGTGTTAAGAAAGATTGTGAAGCTCTGTCTGAGCTCATTGGGAAAGAGGGCTGCAGTCAATTAATAAAATTTGTCATGGAGGTGCCATGGGGACAGTGGCAGCAGGCAAGCAATGTCTTTTTCATCCTTGATGCAGGTAGATGACATGTGGCTGTTCTTCAAATGTTCCTGGCAGCACTCTGTTAAATATAGACACACGAGCTTAAGGTCTCATCTCAAGCCCAAGGATACTGGCCTAATTTTGAAATCATGGGTTTTTGTTGTTGTTTAGACTAAAGATACTGATAACTAAAATCTTCAAGAAAACAAAGCCACCAAAATATTAAGCCCACATTGGATTGTCATTGCCCATAGAAGGATGAACTCTGTTTTTCAAAATATGCATACACTTTCTCTATTGATACTTTTTCAGTTCCTCAGCCTGAAGAAAAGCTAAATAGATAATGCTTTTGAAACTCAATTGCAACATAATAAATAAAGCCATCTACTGCTTAACAGCATTGTGGCGATAAGTTTTAGAAATATTAAATGCACTTTTTAGAAATGGATTTTTGTGATTTCCCTTTGACCTATAGGAATATTTGCAGTGAATCTCAATCTTCCCTTTCTGTCTGGGTAAAAGCTTCAGCCCCTCCTGCATACTTCTTTCTAGAGCTGATCCAAAGGCTGAGGCTAATATTATAAATAGGGGTTCTTTTTCCATCCTACTCCACAAGAAGCGTATAAGAATTTATGGATTCTCTGTGGTCAAGAGCAGATTTCTGGCAACTGAGTAGCTCAGGCAAAAGTGCTCTCTCTCTCTTTTTCTGCTGGGGAGGACAGGAATATTTAAATTTCCAGAGCAGTTACCTTAATCCTTTTCTATGTTTGCCCTAAAAACCAGTCTGTGTTTGTTAGTTTGAGAGTGACCGTGCGTGGATTTTAGTTACTGCCAGGTGAGACTCAGTCTCGTCTCATTCTTTCAGGACTTCAGGGGAGCTTTTGCTACACTGCTCAAATTCCCTCTCAGCTCCCCTACATTTGTTAAACCGAGGCCCAGAGATTACATGTGGCTCTAATGCTGATCATTAACTGCCTGTCCAGATGGTCCCGGCTGTCACTGACAGATAGTGTCTAAATTGTTCATCTCCAGTGTTTCTTGTAGACCGCCCAATATGTTTACTGTGGTCCATTTACAGGAGGGTGACATTAAGCAGATCTGATGCTAACATTCTGGCACTAGTCCTGATGAGCAAAGTGGCAGATCTCGGGAGGAATGTGGAGGACATAGTGAGTAAGTTATACCCAAAAGCACCAGCGTTCCAACGTAGCCGACTATTTTAGTCATCTGTAAGACAGGTAGGAATTCAAACTTAGTGCTCCCTTCATGCTGGCCTGAAGAAGATTAGCAGTGCAGCAACTGACACCTCAAACTACTCTCATTGAAGTCATGGAAGCAGCAAGGAAGCAACAACAAAAAAACATCAGCCTCACCTACCTTAAGGTCATTCTCATAAATGTCAATCATGCTGAGATCAGTGGGGTTTCTGGAGACATGTATCACAAGAGGCTTACAACTCACTCACATGCTGCTTAAAACTTGTATTCTCCTTTTAAAGTTTTGTGCTAATGTCTTGATCTCACAGTTCTTTTAGTTTCACCCTTCTCCTAGCTCAGCTATCAGCTCAGTCAATGTCTCTTTATTTCGTGGTCCTGGGAGCCATAAATGCTAATGCCAAAAGTAACTCTTCTCATTTTCTTTCTTTTTTTTTTCTTTGAAATAATAGGCAGTGAGCACTTGAAGGTGCTGAATAACTAATTAAGAGTGCGTAGTCATGTTTTGAGTGGTGATATTAAATCTCTTTAAAAGACAGAGTGTCAATTATGTGCAAGGCACTTGGCTTCACGATATCATGGATCCAAGAAACTGCAGTCAAACTCCTGTTATCAAGTAGGTTTACATGAAAACCACCAACCCTGTTAATCAAATACATTGTAGGTATTCTTTGGAAACCCCACCATGGTTGCTCAGTTTCTAGAAAGCCATTAATTGCTTGGTAGTCAATTTATAACCATTAATTATAAAGATGTGCAGTTTAAATAATTCTGGCTCCCTTAAAAAGATGGGTTGGAGGGTGCAAGAGGAGAAATAGGAAGACCATGATAACCTTGTGCAATATAGTGGCTGAGAAGCACACAGTCCAATGCATTGGATGGGGTGGGGGGAGGATAGGAAGGATAACTGCTGGGTGATACCACTATTGTGGTCTTTTGTAACATTACCTATAACTTGTAACTTTCTAAATCTCTTGGGCTTAAAATATACATATTTATTTTTCCTTTGGAAACAAAATAACACAGAATATTTCTGCTTCTCCAGGTGTACAGAGTAACAATGTTTTGTAGTTACTCATTTTTATGACTCAGATATATTTCAGGGCAATGAAAATGGGCCTTTCATATTAGGAGAGAATTCATAATTTGAGAGGAAGCAAATCTAGATATGAAAGCAGCAAGATAATTTTCCTCTAAGGTTTTCAAAGTTCCATTCAGCCTTACTCTTTGATGGCAGTGGTGATGGAAAGAGTGTTTGGTGTGTGTGCTTCAAGCCCCTGAAATGATCCTCCTTTCTCTGGACTTCAAAGTGTAGAAATTGTTCCATCCTACTTTTCTACTTCAATCCACACTGTCTGGTGGTCAGACTTTGAACTCTGGGTGAGAATAGAATTAGCCTTCAGGAACTTTGGGGGAGATTTATAAAATAAGCAATGAACATTTCTCTGCTTTCTAAAGACTTTTTGCTACCATTCCAATAACATCCCTGGTGGGCTATAATAAGCATAGTTTAAAAAAAATCTCTCTTGGATCTCTACTGCCCCACTTTTTGGTTTTGAACAGCTACCCAGGAAACTATTATCTCTAAAACTGTTTCTATTCTTATGTGAAGAAGGCAAATATGGGAAGGCTCCCTTAGCCTCCTCTAAAGTTAGGATTAGAATTGAAGAATACAAGAATGAAGAGACATTTTAGGACTTTTTACCCAATTTCATCTTTGTAACTCGACTCTTAGTATTTAGATAATCTTTTTTCTTTAACGTGTCAACCAAAAATTAATCATTCGATCCAAGAAAGAAATGGAAATTTTTATTTGAGCCACATTTGAGGATTATAACCCGGGACAGCATCTCAGAAAGCTCAGAACTGTTCCACTGGTTAGAAGTCAAGGCACAGTTATATGTGTTTTGAGACAGAGGGCTGTACATTAAATGATGTATTATTGACAGTTTACACAATCCAGATCTAAGCATCATCGTGGCCCCTTACAAGACCAAGAAGGAATGTTATCTTTTTTTTTTTTTAACATCTTTATTGGAGTATAATTGCTTTACAAATGGTGTGTTAGTTTCTGCTGTATAACAAAGTGAATCAGCCATATGCATACATATATCCCCATATCCTGTCCCTCTTAAACCTCCCTCCCACCCTCCTATCACACCCCTCTAGGTCATCACAAAGCACGGAGCTGATCTCCCTGTGCTATGCGGCAGCTTCCCATTAGCTATCTGTTTTTTTTTTTTACATCTTTATTGGAGTATAATTGCTTTACAGTAGTGTGTTAGTTTCTGCTTTATAACAAAGTGCTTTATAACATATACATATGTTCCCATATCTCTTCCCTCTTGCGTCTCCCTCCCTCCCACCCTCCTTATCCCACCCCTTCAGGCGGTCACAGAGCACGGAGCTGATCTCCCTGTGCTATGCGGCTGCTTCCCACTAGCATTAGCTATCTATTTTACATTTGGTAGTGTAGAGAATGTTGCTCTTCATGGCTGTGAAACCATGCCACTCAGATTGAGACTTGAACCTATAGGTTTGGACTTAAACCTGGCCTAAACCCAGATTGGGACGTGAACCCATGGTCTTTTTATTGAGATCACACACCTGGTCTCAGGACTTAATGAAGCTCAGGTTCTTTAAGTCTCATTGCAGAAAGAATTCAGTGAGAGACAAAGTGATAGGTAAGAAATGGATTTATTTAGAGATACACATTCCATAGACAGAATGTGGTCTGTTTCAAAAGGCGAGAACGACCTTGGGAGAAACACACTCCACAGACAGAGTGTGGGCCATCTCAGAAGGCGAGAGGCCCCAAAATATGGGGTGGTTAGTTTTTATGGGCTGGGTAATTTCATAGGCTAATGAGTAGGAGGATTATTCCAACTATTTCGGGGAAGGGGCAGGGATTTCCAGGAACTGGGCCACCGCCCACTTTTTGACCTTTTATGGTTGGCCTCAGAACTGTCATAGTGCCTGAGGGTGTGTCATTTAGCATGCTGATGTATTACAGTGAGCATATAATGAGGCTAAAGGTCCAATGGAAGTCGAATCTTCTGTCATCTTGGACCTTTGGTTCTAACCAGTTTTTGTCATGTCCTATGGCTATGTCATTCATTTAAAAGTTGTCCCCTGCCCCCTTCTCTTCTGTTTCAATTCTACTTATAAATAATTCTGTAATCTACTTTTCCCTTTCTATTTCTATTCCTATAAACATTTGTTTCTTCATTTATTTAACAAATGTTTACTTATTGTGAACTTAATATGTTCCAGATACTTCCAGGTATTTACAGTGGTGCTATCTCAGTGTCAGCTGTGTGCTGAAGCTTGTACGACTGTGAGCATCTTTTCCCTACTCACTGTTCAGTAACATCATAGTGGAGCTTAAAAATAGCCATAAATCAGAGTTTCCTTTCCCTGGAGAACCAGATATTGAATATTTCCAGCATACTATTCACATCTCTTAATCTCTCACATCTACTCTCAGAATAGCCTCCTAGTTGGAGCTCTCATTTCATGATCACCTCCTAAACACAAATGACAAGACTATGATCTTTTTAAGATACAGACTTGATATGTCTTTTGCTTCTTTCCATCATCAACAGCTTAAAATAAAAAAATCTTTATTGTGGTACATGAGACCCTTCTTGAACTGGTTGCCTCTCCGTATTCATTTCCTATTACCATTATATTTTACACTCTGTCAGTACTATATAGTATATAGATACTGAGTAAACCCACTTATTTCTGATCTGATTTTTATGCATGCTGATCCCTGTGCTTAGAAAGCTTTCCTTCCCTTTCTTTCTTTCTTTCTTTCTTTCATTTCTTTCTTCCTTCCTTCCTTCCTTCCTTCCTTTCTTTCTTTCTTTCTCTCTCTCTCTCTCTGTAACCTCTAATCTTCAAATTTTAACAACTAGCTCAATATTTGGCACAAAGCAAGTGAGCATCATATTTTATCATTAAATGGAATGAACATTTATTTAGTATTACTTCTTTTAGTAAGCTTTTCTGGACTCTCCCCTTCCCTATTATAGAGAAAGTTAAATGCTCTCTCATAGTACTCCTTTCATTATCATATGTAGACATCCATGGTCACATATAATGTTGCATGATCAATCCATTTATTTATAAATCTGTTTCCTTTATTAGGCTGTAGATCATTGAGGAAAAACATTGAGCTATCCATTTCTGTCAAAGTTTTGAAATTGAGTCCATTGCAGAATAACATATGATTAACTGCAATTTTGTGCAGTGCCTATCATACACTTCTATTAGTAAGGATAGGCAAGGTTATGCTGTGATAATAAACACATCCCTAAATTTAGTGGCTTTACATTAAAAAATATATTTCCCACTCTGTGCATGTTGGGGAAGTTTTCTAGGGCCTCTCTCCTCTGTGTAGATTTCCAGAATCCAGTCTGCTTCTATACTTTGAGGAAACTCCATCTGTGGCTTCCAAGGTAGCTTATCAGGGGAGGAGAGAAGAGCAGGAAGCATAATATCCCACATATCACTTCTTGGAGTTCACTGACTGTAATCTAACTCCAAGGAAGTCTAGAAATATGGGGTTGAATGGTGATGTTTGGAGAACATTAACAATTTCAGCCACAAAACATTAAGGACTTAATGTTTTGAAACATTGGAACATTGTGAAAGGAAAATGTCATTATGAGGTGGCAGACTTGGGGGAACATTTATGGTAGAAACAGGGTTCAAACTGAACTGGAAATAAGGTTAGAATTTAGATAGGAAAGAAAGAAGAGATTCCAGTCCTTTCTTGACCTAAAATATAATTAAATTCTGGCTTAATTCCAGATTATTTTCTTGTTTCTATGTAACTTTCAGATTCATAATTTTACTTATACTGCTTGATTGTTAAAAAAAAAATTGGAGTATAATGAAAACTCATTTATTTAGTTTAGTTGAGAATTCTCATTATTCTCACTATGGTTACTAATTAAAGACTGTTAGGACAGTAAGTAACATTAATACTTAGAAGTTTGGAAAAAATGTCATTTTGTGGAAGACCAGTTATATTAGTCATGGTAAGTACTGGATCTTTTACATAAATAGTTCAGTTGTACATTTTACTAGCTGTAATCTTGCATCACAGAGAAAATGTGTGTCTCCATATGGAGTTTTGACTCTCCACATCTACTGATTAATAAGCTAATTAAGCTTTGGCTTGCCCAAGTAGACCATTCTCCAAAAGGTAACAAATAATAACACTTTTTGGGTGTGTTGTGCTTTCAAATTTGCAAAACAATTTCATATTCACCATTTACTTTGATTCTTTCACTAACCTCTTGTTGTGGATAGATATCATTGAATCCCATCTTGCAGATGAAATAATTGAGGTTAATTGACTTTCCCAAAGTAATAAGACAGATTATTAATATTAGAAATAGGACTGAAATCTATTTTTGGGATCTAAGCCCAGTGTTATTTTTAAAATATTGTATACCTGCTGTTGATAAAATCAAACTGTGTCCGGGTTCAAATTATTATTGAAATTCCACAAGGAAAACTGACTTTTTCAGGATCAAATATTACACTGAAATATATATATCTTTGAAGGCTGACCACAGTTAAAAAAAAAAAAAGTAACAAAACAGCTAATTGATAGAGGGAAAATAATAGCAGATTAAAATTCTCCCTCAAATTAAGTCTTTATTTCCTCTTATCCTAGAGTTTCTGAAAACAGTTTATATAATTTATATTGTACCTGAATTATACATTTCATGACTACAGCTGCTTGCTTATATCATTTTCATTATTTATTCATTAAATATATATTGATCACTTAGGTTAAGCACCACAGTAGACACTGGAGATCCAATGGGGAATAATATATAGTTTGAACCCTCACAGAGAAGTTAACAAGAATTGCAGTAACTGCCAAGATGGGATGAATACAGGAGTGGTGAAAGAATGAAGGGAGAGAGGACCCCACAGAGTCCATCAGGGGTAAGGATGCCTCCTTGGAAGTGCCCTGAGAAGGGGGCAGGATTTTAGGTATGTGCCAGAGTTGCCCCTGGGGAGGTAGCTTCATGAAGAAGGTGTTGTGCCAGTTCTGCCTGGAGGCCAGAGAAATGTTAAACTGTTATGTAGTTCAATTCTGATAAGTATGCAAATGTAGTTATCATCTAGATATAAGGATATTAAGAAAAAGGAGTAAAATGCTTTTAATAAGGAAAAGAGGAGTGGTTCTGAAATTCTAGTGTGCATCAGAATCACCTGGAGACCTTGTTAAAATAGATTGCTTGATACCACCACTAGAGTTTTCCTGTTTCAATAGGCCTGGGCTGGGTCCTCAGAATCCGAATTTCTCACAAGTTCCCAGGTGATGCTGATGCTGCAGGTCTGGGGACCACACTCTGAGGAACACAGTCATGGTGTGAAGGATTAGGATTTGTGTGTCAGTGACTTTCAGCTATACCTTTGCCCTTTGCCCTTAACATATGTTCTGAAGGCAATTAGTATTTATTGTAAAGGTGCTTCATATGGTACTGAATAAGTTAATGAATTGAATTAATTACCCTCCATTGGTTATACCATTTATGTGGATTTATGATTATTTCAGATTCACAATGAATACAAAAGCTATAAAGAGATGACATCTGAAAAACTGCAACTGGAAGAATTTACTAGATTTGCTGGCTGTGTATCTTGACTATATTTTTAGGGCAACTGATTGAAAAAAAAAATTCATTTAAAAACAGAGAAGAGCTCACTTGGATATTTATAACGTGGTAGGTTAAAACTAGTGCAACATCTGAATGGGAAATTGTGAGTCTTAAAACCTACATGGGCATTTTCTAAAAACTCAATGAACTGATTCATTTGAAATTTCACTAAGAAATATGTAGTTCTGGACAAGAATTCTTTCAACAGAGAGATTTTCTTAAAAGGGTTAACATGCTAAATCATCTACCCCCCCCCCAAATTTTTATATTTTAATTCTATTAGAGGGACGCTGTATTTTCATCAGTAAAACCTGTAGAAACTCCTTCCCCTAGGTGTTTGCTGGCAACAAGTGGAAGCAGATGGAGGGAGGGAAAATTAAAAGTCTTGGCCTTTACCCAGACTCTGCTGCCTTTAGTACCTTCTACCCAGGTTCACTTGTTTAAAGGGCCTAATTGGGCTGGGAGGAGTCAGAGAGAAAGAGCCACCATCCCACTTGATTCAAAGACAAAACTGTAGTTCCCAGAGGCTCTCATTGTGCTGGGAAGGGAATGTCTGTGGTCCTAGGTCCTGATCTACTTAATTGAGCAAAACCTTATGGACTGAATGAGTGCAATTTGGAGGATTGCTTTAAATGTGGGAGGGCAAGTGTTGGAAGGATATTGAAATGGTAGAAAATCTCAACTCGGAACAAGGAAAGGGGCATCAAAGAGATAAACCAGTTAAGCGAGGGAAGAAAAAGTTCTGTCCTTTACTATAGGCCAGAGAATTTATAAGCATGATCTCATTTAATCCCACCAGCAATCCTGTGTAATCGATATTAATATCCCCAGTCTACACAGGACAGTACTGAGGCCCCGAGTCTCTACAGAGCAAGTAAGTAGCAAAGCTGGGATGGAATTTCAGGTCTTTTGATTCCAAAGCCTAGCCTCATTTCATCATACCAACCTAACTTTTCTTGCAAAGTCAGAGATGGCAGTTGTGTAGCTTAAAGATGATTGTTGGAGAGAGAATGTGGGTAGATAAAATATTGAAAAAAATTTGAACAGTTTTCACCATAGTCAGACCCTAACTCTTACTTAAAGCAGAAAAAGAATTAATTAAACTATTTCTACATAAGACCCTTAGTTTGCTGATCTCTTGGAAGCTTTTCTTCAGTTATATCCTCTGCTCCAGCCCTATGTTTTGAGTAATATTCTAGATTTATTTTTTACTCCAAAGGCCTGAACTTAAGTAATCGATTCTCCATCTGTTATTGATTTTCTAAAACACACTCATAACTGCATCTTGTCAGCCACCAATGACCTGCCATACTCTTGCATGGCACCTCTCCTCAAAAGGTGGCTTCTTGGCATTGCTCCTTCAGGATGACCTTTTGACATTCTCCCTGACCTTCCAACAAACTCTCATTCCTAGCACATGTCTAATATCTAGTGCAGCGTGACAAGACCACTTAACTTGGCCAGCTTTTAGGGAAAAATTATGAATGACATAGTAAAAGAGCAAGATGAGCCCTTCTTTTCTAACTGCTTCCTTCTCTTACCCTTTTTTGCCTTGGACTCCATTTGAACACAAATGTTGCTCCTTTGCCCTTCATTCCTTATTACTTTGCATCCCAGATGAAAGTGCCTTATGGAATAAAGATCCTTGACATATTTCTGAGGGAGCATCTCCCTTAAAGAATTCACCTTCTAATTTGGGAGGAATCTTATTACTTCAGTTTCCATATCACTAGTTTTAAAAAACATTTTTAAAACAATGTCACCATAATATAGAGCATGGAGCTTTGTGCATAAGCATGTAAATCATTTTTGTAAATAGCTATTTACTAATTTGTGCTGGGTGGGAGGTAAAGAATGAGATTTCATCATTTAGTAGTGAGATGCACATACTTCTCAATTAGCTGTGCTAATGGGGACAATGATAATAAGGGTAATGGAATCCATAAGAAATCCATGGTGGAATTTAAATCAGTCCTTTTTGCTGCTTCTTAGTAATGATGGCAAACATTTTGCTAAAGAGAAGTTTTAGATTGTTTGTAGATTTCAATTACTATACTATTCCAGTTCCCATTTTTTCTCAGCAACTTAAAGGTGGACACTTAAACACATAGGGCCTTGTTGCATTTTGAAAATAAAGTTACTTTAATCAAACTGTTTACGAATATATAATACTCAAACAATGGCCTGTTTTTCCCTTCATTGAGTTGAATAAATGTTGGCATTTGGTGAACAAAGTAAATAAACACTTCTACTAAGATTAGCAGGGCATTTACTGGAGAAAATTCTGTGATGTTAACCAGAAATGAGATGGGTTCAGTTTGTTAAGACTTCTCTTAAACTCTTGTAAAAAATTATAGCTGCAGGAAGTAGGGTATTCACCATATTCATTGGCTCTTTTCCTATTTATATCAAGAATTTAAAATAAAAGACTCAAACTCCTCAAGATAAAACCACTCTATGCTGCTAATTTTTTCTTTTTATATACAAAAGTATGACTTTATTGGATAACATAAATATTTAAAAATATTAGTAGGAAAGTGTTATAGAAATTAATAATTTCAAGTGAGAACAATAAAATAAAAACCAACGTACAAATGAGCCTCCTCCCCTAATATCACATCTCCCTTCTGTTCCATTTGTACTTAACTGAACTTTAACCGACCACATCTATAATATTTCAGAGTCAGAATCACTTTCACTGCTAAGTCCAGAGGCTCAAAGAGCTTCACTTATGTAACTTGGGCAGAAGGTAGCCTCCATCAACTTTAAATTTGAGAGGTCGTGATGCACCTTTGAAAACTCTCATGTGTTCAAAGAGTCTTGCTCTAGCTCCAGTCTGTTCCCTCGGGCAGCAGATCCGTAATGAGGAGCTTACCCCACACATGAGCTAACACCTTTCTGGAGAACTGTCTTCTGCTAGTTCTAGCGAGATTTCTAATTTGCTACATATTTTTGCCAGCCACATCACTAAATTTTCTTCTTCTTCCAAGTCAGAACAGAAGGATGAAGAAAAACAATACAGCCTTCTATCTCTTTTGAGCAGACCAACCCTCTCAGTGTTCTGAATGTTTTTCAACAAAATTTCTTGAGTGGTGAAGGTACCATATTAGCCTCATTTTGTACTTTGCAATTTTTCTTTTGGATTTCTCTTTTTTTTAATCCATGAATGACTTAACACTGAATCAGTTTTCTTTCCTTGAACTAGAACTCCTAGAAGTGTTTAATATTCACCCAGATTTCTTAAAAGTAACTTTTCTTAACACTTCATTCTGTAAGCATGCCCTGAGTGCCTACTGATGCTAGACAAGCTTACACAGACTCTTACCACATAGAGGCCAGCTGTCCAGTATGGTAGCCACTAGTCATATGTGGCTATTGAGCACTTGAAACACCGCTGGTCTAAATTGAAATGTGCTGTAAATGTAAATATACACTGGATTTTGAAGATTTGGAACAACAAAAAAAACCTCACTAATAATTTTCATATTGATTACATCTTGAAATGATAATATTTTTGATATATTTGGTTAAATAAAATATATCGTTAAAATTACTTTCACCTATTTCTTTTTAATTTTTAAAAATTTGGCTCCTAAAGAATGTAAAATTACATATGAAGCTTGGATTTGTGGTTTGTGTTACACTTTCTACTGCTCAGCACTGTTATGTACAGCAGCTCCAGCACTGTGAGAGCCACGTACAGGATGCTTTGACAGGAGCTGCTATTCCAGCCTGGGCCTGCATAAAGCAAGGAAAGTTATCTGGAAGAGGTCCCTTTCAGATGTGTCTCAGAGGATAAACAAAAGTTATTCAGGAGGGGGAAAGCATTGAACAGGTATGTTTCAAATGGGGAATAATGAACAGAAAGACAAGGGTTATGGTGGCTAGAACTTAGGGCATGCACTGGGGACCAGAAGATGATGACTGTAATAAGGGCAATTTTAGAAGAATCTATTGGTCCAAAACTTGTTTCCCTTAGGTAGTGTGTTTATATCAGAGTTCTTTTGTAGTGTAGAAAGAACTAAAGGTACCGAAGAGAAAGAGAAGCTCACCTTCTCCCTACCCGATTCTGAGAATTGTGGGGAGAAAAAAACCCAGAAATAAGGGGATCTCAGGCTCACAGAGCCCCACTTTCCTTCACTTATGGGGATGCTTAAACTACTTTCAAAAGTAGGAGGGAAGGTGAGACTCTTGAAGATTGGAGAGGCCAATGGCATGCTTCCTCAACAGCAGCTCCCCGCAGTTCTCCAGCATCTCAGGAAGGCCGGGTTCTGGCAGGGGACAGTGAGATCGATGAGCCTGAGGTGGAAGGGCCGGGGGCCCAGCAAGATCTGGGGTAGGGCTTAAGATTCCAGAGTGTGGACAACTTGCATGGGGCAAGCAACCAGGACTGTGGATTGACAATGGCTCTGGGTACACATGTGATATATTCTCTGTCCATGTGGGACCAGCCACGTTGCTGGCCACCAGTCTTGCAAGCAGACTTGACTAGTCATTCTCCATCAGGGACCAGTGAAGACCCAGTTACCACCCCCTGCCCCACCCCCACGTATTGAACAAGAACAGGTGAAAGTGAGGGAGAGGAACAGAAACCTAAAAGCCTAAGCCTTTATCCTATAGGGATTGCTTTGTGGTACTGTAAATGGCAAATTAAAGTTTGTCCCCAGACCCAACTCTCCAGCAGCTTGTGGGGATGATCAAATACATTATAAGAAAGAAAGGAGTTACGTTTTCTTTGAACATCTGAGTATAGTTCAAGGCTGCTACGTGAAGTAGAAGTTAGGGAGAGTAGCTTCTCTGAAATTATTTTACTTTTTAATTAGAGAATAATGGATAGATACTAAGTACAAATGTATGTAATATGTATATTTTTATATAGGTATAATTATATGTGTTGTGCGAAGAAAGAAGTTAACTAAAACACATGGAAAAGAAAATATTTAGCAGGACTAAAATTGTGAAAGAAGAGTACATTTATGGGGCATAAATAGCATATTTAATTGTCTTATTAACTTGATTTTTCTTTCCTCAGTATTTGTGTTAAATTGGACAAAATTTCTCCTAATATTTAACTTCACACAATATATGGTTGGGTGGGGGAGGGGATGGGAGAGGAGGAAGGATCGTTTCTGTATCTCCTAAATTTGTGTACGTTTTTAGTTTCTGCTCCTCCAAAGTTGAGGTAACAAAGGAAAGTGTCATCAGGAAGTAGTAGGACTAAGATGTGAAGAAGAGTATAGTGGGCATAGCCCGGGTGGCTTCCCACTTCACGGTGGCTTTCGTGATCCTTGCCAGGATCCTAGGGAACTCTACCTGTGGCTGATGTGTTGTTCTGAGTCCCTGTAAGTGAGGGCTGCCCTCCTATTGGCCAGCTCCTCCTTTGATTCAGAAAACCATTGCAGTATCCTTCCAGTAATTCCTCTTTACTTCAGTTAATTCAAACTGGGTTTCAGTTAGTTGTAACAGAATAAGTCCTGACTGATGCCTGGTGTACTTAATAACCAAGATGAATACATTTTTTCAGGATTTTGGAAGCACACATTTACACATAAGCAATACAACTGACCGATCTGTGGTGGTCTGCAGTGCTTCAGATAGTGCACATATACAGGAATGATAGTGAAGCATTATCCCCAGACTTCACCCAGGAAGCACACTAGCTACATAGATCAAGTTACTAAATAAATGTGAACACGGCAAAATATTTTGGTTTTATTATTCAAACTTCATACCCCAAGACTGATAATGAACTTGGATAAGAATCAGTGAGACTTTATTTAGCTCTCTTCTCTCATATCTTCATTATTTGTAGCAACATCTCAACCTCAGTAGTTTCTGCTGCTTCTTTCCTTCTTTGTCCCTTTATATGCAGAAGGCAGGGCTGGAGATTGAGGGTCTATGTATGGATGTCTCTGACTTAAAAAAGGTTTTGAAGAGAAATTATGATTATCAATTTCATGATTCACAATGATCGGGATCAAAATCATGATTATCAATAATCACTAGCACATCCGTCTGGAAACTCATCACTAGTTTGATGTGTAAGACTTCTAAGCTAGAGCGTTATAAAGAATGTAAATATTTTAAAGCAGTTTTGTTTTTTCTGTCAATATTCTGCTCAGAGATCTACAGCAGCTTTCTCTTTTATTTGTGCTGCCCTTCAGTCATTAAAAAAATAAAACAAAACTATGCTACAGATGTTTGCATGGCTACCAAGGGGCAGATCGAGATAGATGTTAAATGCAACTAAATAGTCAGTCTGTCGTGGGGAATGTCAACTTCTCTCAATCCTTCCTTCATATGTACAGTCTCTTCCATGCTCCTCTACCATGTATACATTATACTACAGGAATAATCCATGGCTTATTTTTCCACTCTTCCTTTCTGTTGGTACCATCAACTCACCAGTTCTTGATCTTCAACAAGGATAATTTTATGCCTTTCAATTTTTAGATAACTACACTATTCATATCAGGATAACAGTTTTTAGAAAAATCACCCTGTCCCTTGTTGCCAAGTAGGTATTATGATATACTATTTGGGTTCCCAAATTATTTACATTGCCCCCAACAAAATCCTAGGTCTTATAATCCTGCTTCTCAAAGTTCCATGTGACACTGATTCAACTGTTTGAAATGGTGCTGGAGAATTCATAGCCATAGCAAACTCTTTTTTTTTTTTTTTTTTTTTTTTTTTTTTTTTTTCTTGCGTTATGCGGGCCTCTCACTGTTGTGGCCTCTCCCATTTGCGGAGCACAGGCTCCGGACGCGTAGGCTCAGTGGCCATGGCTCATGGGGCTCGCCGCTCCACGGCATGTGGGATCTTCCCGAAACGGGGCACGAACCCGCATCTCCTGCATCGGCAGGCGGACTCTCAAGCACTGCGCCACCAGGGAAGCCCCATAGCAAACTCTTATGATCAGAATGTTCCAACATCCTCAGGAATTTAATAACCGAACACTCAGCAAATTGTTTTTTAAGCAGTGCATCCTGAAGAATTGCACATTATTAGCAGGGTTGGTCTTGAGAACTATGTTTCCATGTCAATAAAACATCTTAGTGTTCACAGCTAGTGTTTTACTGCAGTTTTCTACCAAATTATTCAGAAGTATTAGAAAATTCATTTTTACAATGGATTAAGTTAGGAATATTGGCTCTTTACCCCTTCTCATGTCTGTTCTTTTTGAAAGATAAAGAATTGTCTTAAAACTGCTGGCTGCACTCATGACAAGGTATTAATACATACAATTAAATTAACACCTATTATTAAAGGTTTGCCAGATGACAATCAAACGTAAATGAGATTTTCAAGAAATTGGGTAAACAAAGTTCTGATCTTCAATTATCTTTAAAAGCTTTGATGTAAACCTCAGTTGACTAAAAGGGAAAATCAGCAGACAAGTTCTGACCACATATCAAGTACACCATCAGTATACTAAATACTGTAAAAGTGATAGATGGCGTAAAAGTAAAGAAGTTAGGTGTGTTCTTGAGTTGAAGTCTATATGAAAAGTTTCGCGTTTGTATTAGGAGATGGAATTAGTCTACCTTCTACCCCAGCTTGAACAGGAGATTTAAGAAGCATAAATGTGACTCGTAAGAGTACTTGCTAAAAAAGAAATAGTCATTGAAAATCCATGTCAACCTGATTATTTACTATGTGTACACAATAACAAATGGTGGACTGATTACTATATTTCAACTCTTCAACACACTGTGGGAATAACATGAAGACATTTATTCATTTAGATTTTTTAATGAATAAGGTCATGTAGTTTTAATTCTGTAAGAATAGAAAAATTGTGTTACAGCAAAAAGTCTAAGGTAGGGGGAGGGCTGTTCCACTTAGAATGCTGCCCCCATTTATTTCCTAAAATCCTGAGGACAGTGTATGGGAGACTTTCTAACAAAATTTCTAAAACTACTTTATTGTTATATTTAATGGCATTGATGTTCAGTCATTCATTCAGTAAACTTAAGTACATGCCTGGTAGTATGTGTACACTGCATTAGTCAGCTGGGGGTCATATAGAAATGAATGAGATATACTGTCTGCTCTCAAGGAGTTCATAGCATAATAGGAGCAACAAGTAAATGAACAAAAAAATACAGTGTGCTATTATGGTCTTGTTAACCATTGTCTCCATAGAACCCCACCCAGTGTTTGGGATTCAGTAAGTAGCCATGCAACAAAATTTGTGCAGTAAAAGAGAGCTGCCTGAAATATTGTGGACAAACTCTGCATGGAGGATTTGGGTAAAGTTTAAAGAGTTGATCTTGAAGGACGAGTGGAAGTTTGCCAAGATTTTAAGAAAAAAGGGTACTTCAGAAACACAGAACAGAATTGCAATGATACAAACTTACACAATAATGTTTGGGTACTTGAAGAAGGAACGGAGATGAATTTATGATGCTGGACCTAGGCTATATGAGTGGGAACAATCATGGATGATTCTGATAAAATACGGTATATCTAGATTGTTTGGGCCCTGTTTGGCTCCACTTGAAGGAGCTTAGGCACTATTCTTGGGAATGTGGAGATCCGTAGTGGGTTCTAAAAATGAGAATCACGCAAGCAGATTTGTGATCTTTGGAAGCACTATGGATATGGGATGGAGGTAGAAGATTGGTGTCAGGAAAAAGGATAGAGAATTTTTCAGGAGATTAGGAGGAATATACTAAATTGATGACATGGTAAAGTTGGGAGAAATGGACAGTTTTGAGTGCTATGACTTGTTGACTGATTATATATGGGGTGTAGGAGAGGAGAGTTAAATATTCCCTTGTGGTTTTTCCAGAGTAAATTTTCATCTCTGCTACTCCTTGGAAAAATTTCTCATATAACGCAGGCCCCTTCATGCATCCTTGAGCATAACTAACATAAAAGAAATTGGATTAAATGGAACCTATTTTACAATTCAACCTCCTATTTGTTGGTGTTAAAAAAAAATGAATTTGACAGGGCACTTTCATCTAAGTACTGATGAGTCATAAATCATCCAGCAATAACCTTAGGAACTCAGTGAATTTCTCACCATTCTTCAGTACCTGTCAGAATCCAGGCTAACATCCAAAGCTTTTTAGGATTAAAGACGATAGCAAGCTTCATATGCTACAAACGTTACGTAAGGGCAGTAACGCCTCACAAAGTAATTGTATTAGAATCTTCAAGGACACCGCTCACGTGTTTTCTTCTTTGTGGGGTAGCTAGCACCTACCTCCATAATAGAGCATGTAGTAGGGGTTCACTAAATATTGGTGAATGTGTGTATATTGATTATACCTTTGACAGCTGATAGCAGAAGCTCTTTTAAATTACTTAAATGACGTTCTCTTAACCGATCTTCTGGATTAACCGACACTCTTCATTCCTTCTTAAAGCTGCTGACTGTTGGCAACGCACTATGAGTGCTATGGCAAGTAGGCTACTCTCTAGTCTACCTGCTCTCGTAGGACCCTTATAAAACATTAGTTGGGCTTGGTGCTAAATGTGTTATTGTTACTTGAACTTTTTGTGGTGAACTGGTTTCATGGTTCTGAAAATTAATTACCTTATACTAATAAACTATGAATATAAAATGTAAGGGTGATGATTTCTTTGGAAATCATGTCAAATACATTGAAAAGACTCAGTAGATGTCAGTTGCTGAAAATTACTAGCCAATGGATGTGAATAAAATATATATATTATATATATATAGAGAGAGAGGATTTACTTTAAAATCTGTGCTTTGTTAATGCTTTTATGTTCTTTCTCTGCTTTAAAGTAAACTAAACTAGAAATCATAGATGATGCATTATAGATGAATTTATTGATGAAAGACAATGGGGAAATTCCAGTCAGTAAACTTATACACAGTAAAAGTTGTCTTGGTCTTATATCAAAATAATAGCAAAAGATGTTCATTTATTTGTTTTTAGCTTAAATAAAATATTTATGGAAAACATGCATCATTTAAAAAATCCCTGCTTTAGCCAATTTTATTTTTGAACAGTCCATCAACTGATAGTTTTAATGAGTTGGATGAGAGAGCCATTACTGTTTTTTCTTGAGAGCAACGTATAATAAGGAAGTCTGCATCAGCACTTAAACAGAGGCATGGACATTCCTTAATAACTGCTCAAGCATAACACTGGGTTCTAGCCTTTACCATCCTGGCCCTGAACAGAGACATTAACTTTCTCATAAGGCCATTTTATTGCGTGTTTACAGCTCTCTTCACATAATAAACCATTTCCATTAGAGAAAGGAAACATTCGGAAGTCATTTTGAGGATATCGCAGAATATCATCAAGCAGCAGTGATTTGGAAACAGTCATCACCTAGGTTCGTGCCATTGTTTGGTAATGTTATGCCTTGATGAACAGGTACATTCCATTGAACACTAGAATATTTCTCATTTTGTTTTTGGGAAGTGGTCAGAACCAGAAATAAGTATTTTTGCAGAACTAATTTGGCCTTAAAATAGGATGTTGCTTGCCAGGAAAAGACTCCTTGGACATATAGGAGTGCTCTCTGTAGTATGAACTTGTGGAAAATTCTTTTTGCAAGTGTGGCCAATGGCAGATAGACCTTAGGGTAGCTCCATGGTCATGGCATGTACAATCCCCTCCCTTTGAGCGTGGACAGGACCTGTGACTTGCTACTAACCAACAGAATATGACAATGGTGATGGGATGCTATTCCCACAATTAGGTTATCTGTGTATCTATCTGTCTATCTATCTATCTATCCATCCATCCACGTGCATATATAGTTCTATTTTGTTAGCATACAGTAGAGATAGTCTTTGATAACTCTGAAGAAACAAGCTGCTATGATAAGAACTGCCTATGGAGAGAGTCTGCTCTAGACTGAATGTTTGTATACTCTCCAAATCCATATGTTGAAATCCTAACACCCAAGGTAATAGTATTAGGAGGTGGGGCCTTTGGGAAGTGATTAGATGGAATTAGTGCTCTTAGAAACTTCAGCGAGACCCCTTGCCTCTCCTACCATGTGAGGACATAGGGAAACAGAAATGATGGTGGCCATCTATGAACCAAGAAGCAGGTGCTCACCAGATACCCAATATTCTGGTGCCTTCATCTTGGAATTCCCAGCCTCCGGACTTGTGAGAAATATATTTCTGTTGTTTGTAAGGCACCTGGTCTATAGTATTTTGTTATAGCAGTCCAAGCAGACTGAGACTGGGTCATGTGGAAGGAAAATGTTGATGGTCTCTAAAAGCTGAAGGACTTAGTCATATAGCTGAAGGGAACTGAATTGTGTCAATAACCCTATAAGCTTGGAAGAGGCCCTGAGTTCTAGATGAGGACACCTTGATTGCAGCCTTGTGGGACCCTGAATAGAGGAATCAGTTGAGCTGTGCCTGAACTCCTGACCCACAGAAACTGTGAGATGACAAGTGGTAATTTATTACACACCAAGAGAAAACTAATAGAATGGGGTCAGTCGCCTATTCTTTGGGTTTTATTCCTGTCTTTTTCTTTCTGTAAAGTGACTCAGAATGAATGGATGCAAATTATGTTAGTTTGTTGAATTAAAAAAGTTTCCCAGGTTCTGTCCTTCTAAAATACCTGATAATGTATTATCTCAAGTTTCTCTATATTTATTTATAAAGATGTTTCTGAGTGTCTTCTATTTCTTAGTTGGCTGGTAGGTTTTTTTCCCCTCATTTCTTACTATTTAGTCATACATATTTTATTTACTTTTTAAGCGCATAGAAAAAGGAAATAAATAAATATTTAGGCAAATAAAAATGTATTCTCACTGGATTTATTAGATTGAGAGAGAAAGCTTCGTAGATGTTTTAGAAAAACAGAGAAAGCATCACCATCATAAGTGACTGTATTCTTCCTTTGGAGAAAAAGGAAATAAATAAATATTTAGGCAAATAAAAATGTATTCTCACTGGATTTATTAGATTGAGAGAGAAAGCTTCGTAGATGTTTTAGAAAAACAGAGAAAGCATCACCATCATAAGTGACTGTATTCTGCTGGTTCCTTTGGAAATATATCCAGTACCCTCCTGCTCATTTTACTCTTTCCCCTCTTATCTTTTGCTTCTTCCATTTTTTTTCCTTGTTCCCAGTCCACCATATTCCATTCCATTGCCCACAGTTAGTTGGAAGATTCATCCTATACAAGTGATGTACAGGATATTTTCTTATAGAAATACAGTCTACAAAGTGAAATTTCTCCTTTATTGCTCACATCAGCATGTGTGTTGTCCATCTCTTCAGGAAGTTTCAGAACTTTTGGAGATTGAGGAAGGCCAAGGAAGACCACTTTTATTTCAGGATTTTATTGATTACAGTATAACAGTCAATCTTGAGTCTTTCCATAGAGTTACCACTGATCTCGCAAAGATCATTAGAATGGGTAAACAGATGATATCATGCTTTTAATGCCTGTAAGTACTCTCCAAACATACAACCTGACTTTGTGGCATTATTTTATGTTTTTATTTTTGATCTGGAAAAAGCAATACAATACCGGTTATTGATTTGATTCTAAATGAAGCATATTTTTATGTGTGTGGATTTGCCCACATGGCTTCCTTTAATGTTAATGAGAGTGTAAAAGATTGACTCTGTGTCTTGAGCTGAAAGGTTTTCACTTTCCAGCTGCCTCAGAAAGAGCCAAGGAGAGCTCTTATGTCACTGTCATGCCAACCAAAAGTAAAATGTTTTTTTTACTTAATGATGAGAAATAACTCACAGCTCTACCCACCTGGAGGGGAGTGAAAAATGGCTCATCCACTTTCAATCATCAAGTTCTTTGTATGTCAAGTTCTTTGCAGATCTTTTAAATAACAACAATAACAGAAAAGTAGGATAATATTTTGATTTCTTTATTGAGAACCCATGAAAAGTTATCTCTTGGACCAAACAAAGGAAGTGAGTAAAGGGATTTAAAACAAGATATAGTGGGAGATTCTTCTGTCTGTGTAAATAAAGAGCAAGTGTCATAGGAAGACACATATTAATCAAGTAATTAACCTTTAAATGGTGTTATTTATTTTGCAGAGCAATTTTGCCACCCTGAGAATTATGGAGAGGCTAAAAAAATAATACATGTTAACTCTTTAATGGCTTAGAGAGTTCACGTCATCTAAGTGGCTGACAGATTGCTGTGTAACTAGAGCTGAGGAACTGGCGTGCAGGAATAGGCTGTCAGTCAAGCAAGTGTCATCTTTGCAAAAGCCCAGAACACGTCTTTTTTGTTACTGAAGAGCATTGTCATGTTGGCATATTCAGGGACAGATTCTGAAATAAAAAATATTCATGCAGGTAGAAGTATCTCACTCCCAAGATCTGCTTAATGCTTTTCCTCCAGAGGCTGAAGGCCTTCTAGGTCATTGCTGGTCATTAGACTCAGTTAAAAATTAGGAACAGAAAATTGATCTTTATCCACCTCCAAATGCATCCACATTAGGTGGCACATGGATGTTAAACTTAATAATTCAAAATGTGGTGTAGACATATTTCCTTGAAACTTAACAGTTTGGAGAAAAAGAACATACCCAGGTTACCCCAGAGGAGAAAACATATTACCGTTTGCCTTTCTGACATCTTATTCTCCTTCAGTGCACCTGGCCAATCTCTGCCTGGCAGTGCTCTCAATCACCCAGATGGAAAGAGAGTTTAGGTGACCCCTCCAAAAACTGATGAGGTTCAGCCTCACCACTGGTCTAATAGAATGTGCTCTATAGTGGAACAGTCTACATTATATGCATCTGTCTTTCAGGGACCAATAGTCTGCATATATTCTTGTTTTGCACCATAAAGCAAAGAAATATTTTCCTGAGTGTTTCCACATTTACTTACCCATAATATTGTCAGTAGATTGCTTTTATCATCATGTCTAGTTTCGTGAATAATACTTTAGGGCTATAGCTTGCTTAATACAGCATTTTAAGCAGGATTTTTTATCTTCTAATACATGTGGACCAGAAATAATATGTCTTTTAATGATGTGAGTGATTATTTTACTTCCAAGATGTTCAGTGTCTTAAGATCAAGACAATATGGGAGAGTAATATGATGGAAGCCGTTATGTGCATGCACAAAATGATAAAGTAAATCAGTAAGCCTATGTTTCTGCATTAAAAATCTTGCAACTGCTTATTAAAACTTGTTTAGAACTGTTGATTCAAATTCACTAAGAGGGGGAATAGAATATTGAAACCCTGAAAATATCTCTATTTCTATACCTGCCCACTGACCAGAGAGCTGAATAATGCAAAATTTGAAGAGATTCAGTTACTAAACAGAAATCTCGAGAGAATAACCATGAAAGTTTTCATTTACATCACAGTCCTTGTGCACGTTAAGAAGGCAGGATCACAAAGTTAAGAGTCTATTTCTAGTTGAATAATTTCAGTATATTACCAGAGCTAATTTTCTGTAATATCCCTAAGACTGTAAGAAGAAACATTATACTCTCCAGTCTCTTGATCAGAAACTTCCAAATCAGACTTGCAAATCGCCTCCTCATCACATCACTGGAGCTGCCAGATAAGAAAGTCTTGTAAGAAAGGGAACGACCAGAGTGCATTCATTAGTGTCATTGTACTCTAATTGAAGAAATGACTTCTTTTGTATCCTAAGATGGAAAATAGGTAAGCTTGTGACTGGGCTCCGTATATGTAGCTCCTGGTTGAATGGTAGAACAGTACTTACACATTCAAGAAGACCTATGGTGGGGCTTCCCTGGTGGCGCAGTGAGAGTCCGCCTGCCGATGCAGGGGACACGAGTTCGTGCCCCGGTCCGGGAAGATCCCACATGCCGCAGAGCGGCTGG
>NW_006778096.1:1061845-1075680 GCF_000442215.2 Lipotes vexillifer | reverse complement strand
AAAAAAAAAAAAAAAAAAAAAAAAACCTGTGGTGACGGAGAATACTATAAAATATGGAATCTACTCTTGGAGATTTACTTTCAGATTGTGATTGCACTTGATATACTATTTATTGCCTGTTGCTTTAAAGGTTATTGGAAAGAGCTTCCTATAAGGGCATTTTCTATTACTCAGCTTACTGTTTTGCATGTGGCATCCTTAGTTGAGACGACATGGTAAGTCTTTAATAAGTTCTTTATGGATCTTAAATACACATGCCAAATCCATATTGGTCTCTGCAGAAACAACTCTCTGACACTGTTCTTGTTCCAGTGGTACCAATTATATTCCCTGACCTCTGTAGAAAGAAGGATGTGCTAATTCTAGAGCCTCATCAGTATGGAAATAAACAGTATTTGCCTCAAGCCAGGGGTGCATTTTGGAGGGAATGAAGGCAGATCCCCTAGGCATATATTTATCAGATCTGTAAAACGTTGTATCACATAGCTTGAAATTTAAAAGTCAGACCATTCTATTATTTCATATTTTTGTATTTTTGAGCTTCAATTTTCTTTCTTTCTTTTCTTTTCTTTTCTTTCTTTTTTTTTTTTTTTTTTGCGGTACGCGGGCCTCTCACTGTTGTGGCCTCTCCCGTTGCGGAGCACAGGCTCCGGACGCGCAGGCTCAGCAGCCATGGCTCACGGGCCCAGCCGCTCCGCGGCATGTGGGATCTTTCTGGACGGGGGCACGAACCTGTGTCCCCTGCATTGGCAGGCGGACTCTCAACCACTGTGCCACCAGGGAATCCCTGAGCTTCAGTTTTCTTATATGGAAAAATGGGATTAATAATTCCTACTTGGCATTAGTGTCATGAGGATAGAATGGGATGATAGACGTAAAAACACTTTGTAAACTACATAAAATGCAGTAGAAGTGGAAGTTTGTTTTAATAAGAAATTACATTTTCTATTTTCTGCTGCTTAGTAATGGAGTGGTCTGTCTTGCTAGTTACTTAGCTTCCTATTTATGAGGAAATTAAAGCAGAAATTGTCAGAGGCACCATGTAATGACAGATACAGTGGAAGAAATGATTGGCAAGATGATTACATGGTATCTACCAACTGAACCTCTATGGCCCTTTGATTTCATTTACAATTACATTTAATTGTAAAGCATTTTTGGAGGGAGTAGTGATGGGTTTGCCCAATAACGCGTATCAAGGAGTAGATATCAAAACAGTGTTTCAAAAACTGTACAGATGTGGTAAAGATATTTAATTTGTGTACTATTAAGAGATGAACTGTGATAGGTAACTCATTTAAGGTCACATTTGGCCAGTACATCTGTGTCTTTTAGAAATTTTTAACTATTCAGGGAGACCTAAGGACCTCAGCAAATCAATCTGCAATCTCAACGGCAAAATGAAAAGTCTGTTACCTAATTTTACTGTGTTATTTTCTTCATACAGCATGAATTCATTAAATACCCTAAAAAGTCACAAATAAATGTGCAGTGCTTAGGCTAGAATAAATGCTGAAGACACTAACCCTAATTTTTGCCTTTCATTTAATGAAACATTTCCCATGGCTTGGATGCATTTGAGTTTATTCAGTGTTAAGTCCCCTTTGCTCTGTTTTTCTCCTATAGTTGGCAATATCCATCAGATGATGACCTGCCAACCTAGCCTGACTTACTATGCAGAATAATCAAAGTAGGTGAATAGCAGCCTCTAGGAGAATCGTATTTCCTGCTTCTCAGCTTAATGCATGTGTGTCACAGGAACTCCCTGCAAAATTGTGCCTAGGGGCTTTAGGATCCAAGTCAAAGCGATTCATAAAATGGATGCGTTATAAATCTAGCTGTGGAAGATTGATGTTAAGGCTCCTTAAATGCTTGCTAAGTCCATTCACGAGCAGGGATGGTACAGTTATCTCCTTTTTAGTAGCCTGCCGTTTTATTGCTCTTTAAAGAAATCATTAAAGATATTTGAAGTTGTCAGAATCAGAGAGCTCGCATTTTGGAGGGATTCCAGGAAAGAAATGCCTTATACAGAAATGCTCCCAAGACGATTTAGGTATAGTAAAAGTCTATCCAGTAAAATAGACTAATTCAGGGTTTTTAAAATCACAAACATAATCGCATCTGTTTAACTCATTCATGTATCCACTCATGTATATATTTATTGTGCCTTATAAAATTCAACTACAATTCTAGGTGCTTGGTTCTTTTTTTCTTTCTTTTTTTAAAATTAATTTATTTTATTTTTGGCTGCTTTGGGTCTTCGTTGCTGCACGCAGGCCCTCTCGGGTTGCGGAGAGCAGGGGCTACTCTTCGTTGCGGTGTGCGGGCTTCTCACTGTGGTGGCCCCTCTTGTTGCGGAGCACGGTCTCCAGTCGCGCTCGTGGGCTCTAGAGCGCAGGCTCAGTAGTTGTGGTGCACGGGGCTTAGCTGCTCCGCAGCATGTGGGACCCTCCCGGACCAGGGCTCGAACCCACGTCCCCTGCATTGGCAGGTGGACTCCCAACCACTGCGCCACCAGGCAAGCCCCTAGGTGCTTGGTTCTTAAGAGGGAACAAGACATACACTGCCTGCTTTCATGAAGCTTCTGGTACAATCAATGTATATCCTGTGGAAAAAGATGGTGGTAATATGTTATATCATGTCATTGGCAACACATTAGCATGTTGCACTTTTATGCATATTAGCACTGTTAAAATGCACGTCCTAAAATGGAAAGTGGTATCTCTGAAAAAATGTCACCAGAGTTAAGAGCAAATATTAGTAGTGAGAGGACTACAAAACAGTAATGTAGATTTAGTCAGAGAATTCAAGAAGTTTGTACATACCCTGACTATGCAGTAGGTCAGATTATTGCATGGAGGAATTTCTTAAGATGACTGGTAATGTTTCATTTACTGATTAAAAAACACATTTCATTCCAGTTCAGTAGAGTTGAAAAATGTATTGTCAGAATAATGGGGAATCCAGACCTCAAGGAAACTAGGGAGTATTGATGTTGGTGCCCCTCTACTTTCACTTCCACAACCCCCTAAGACCCTTTTGCTGTCTGACTCCCAGGCTCCTTGGGTAAACCAAGTGGATAATTGATAGCTTTTAGGCTTTTAAGGAAAGGGGTATCCTCACCTATAAATTTTCCTGCTTAAAGGCTTAAATCTCACCATTGGGCCACCATGCAAACTTGCAAATGACGCTAGAAAATCATGCAGACGTATACTGGTTGAGATCGTCCTAATGAAAATATATCGAGCTAGGCTTTGAAGGAAAAGAAAACAGATGTGTTAGACAGTCTCTTACTCTTGAGATTCATATGTTATGGCTCTTGAGATAAGAGAAACTATCAGGCTAAATGCTGATAAAAGATTGAAATAGCATTTTATGACTATAGATGCTTGTAAGTCACAGGATAGTAGCTGATGAATTGCCAAATGAATTGCCCAGCCAGGTCTTTGGCCCATTTTATTGGACATAGGAGGATGAATTCTATCATCCTTGTTGCTCAAGAGGGCTTCTTTTCATGAGTTAAAATAGCTGAGCTTCCTCTGCCCCCATTAAGAATTTGGTTTCCAGCTAACACAGCCCAGAGAAGGAAGAGCATTTTAATTATTTTCTCCATTTCTGCTTTACACTGCACATCTTTACAAAGCAAACATTCCTCTTTGGTAAAAGTTCCTTCCCACAGTTTGACAATTCATCACCCATCTTGGAGTGCTTCTCTCCTTTTTGCTTTTAAGCTGGATGTTCAGACATTTATCTTCACAGAGGTGAACAGAGAGAACATCTTTAAATATGGCATCGATATGTCCCGACCCAGATAAAAGCCTCTTAAGTCAGTTCCCCTCAATCCTGTTACTGCACATTAACTCTGAACAGGATTATCTACCAACCTGCCAGTCAAGATGTTCAGGGGAAAGGGGAAGAAAAGGAGAGCAAAGAGCTTTTTTTGCTCATCAGTCTGCCATGGAACCAGTGGGATGAAAATGTTTTTCTGACCTCACTTCATTCACATGGATACAAATTACAGTTACTGCTATAGATACTGCAGGAAAAAAATGATCAGAAACACACACACACACTTCCTTCATCTGACTTTCCAAAAAGTTAGACAGAAACTTAATCTTATTTATCTGCATATGTAATTCATAGCGTATTTTTAATCAATAGTTTAAATACAGAAGAAATTCAGCAGTTGAGTGCTAAAGGAGTGACAATTTAGATTGGATTGGTTTGGAGTTAATGAAATAATTAGCACCATTTCAATGTGATTAATTTATAGCTGTATATTAAGTGCTCAATTAGTTTAAGAAATATGAGCTCCCCACGTGCTGGCTGAAGAAGGGAAATGACTCAGCAGTGCCAAAGTGTGATTGAAATTTGTCTTCCAAGTCATTGGAGTCAGCTATTGCCATATTTCCACCTTAACCACATTGACTCTAGGAAGTGGCTTCTGGAGGGAGCTCTGTAAGCAAACCTTGGGAGACCAGAGGGGTCCACTGTATAGTAACTGGACTGTGGAGCGAGAGAACAGGTGAGAAAGAGCTTTTCATGATATGATTCATGAGTATCCTATAGACAAACATAAAAGGCAAGATGTTTAGGAGCTTTTTAGTTTCAGGTTATGGGGATAAAATATCGTTGCTGTTTCAAAAGCCCTTCAAGTTTGTCTTAAATAATTGAAATAAAAATACCCCTTTCACAATCACAGAACACTCCATCTTTCCTTAATATATCCAATGATTCTGTTTTACTTTTTGCCAGATAGACTTTTTGACCACTATAACTCTGCTCCTTCTTTATACTTTATTTTTAAAGTGCTCAGATACAGTTTTAAGCTTCTCCAATTACATCTCGTTCAAAAATTTACAAGTTTGACATTTTTAGATTATAATCTCCTAGAGAATATGAACATATTTTCAACTCAGCTGTGTATAATACCTGTCAGAAACTGGGAAGGGCCTGAGATTTTATCATACTTGCAAGCTCATTTGTTAGCTTCACAGTTTCATGGATGCTGGACCAGAGGTAAAGGACTACTAAAAGCAATAGTAGTACCCAGAATATCAGATTTTCTGGCACCTGTTTCCTAAGGCTGAGTTCCCACAAGGCAATGCAGAGAGGATCAGGTGACACCTGCACTTACAGTGGGTTGCTTTACCGGAGAAGAGCCCTAAGCTTAGGAACCCAAATCTTTTATAATGGGTAGTAGGGATGCTTGCCTTTTGTTGCAGAGAGAGACATTTATACTGTCTAAGACTTTTCATTATACAACATTGTTGAAAAAATTGTCTGGAACACTGGCAGTAAGTGCCTCTGCTCACAAGATGTGCAGAAATATTAGAGACCTCCAGAGAATTGGCTCCCAACAGTACCCAGCAAAGTGTCTTGTGGAGGAGCTGAGGCTGTCTGTATAGAGAAGCAAAGACTGAGGAGAACTGGATCTCTGTTTTCACGCAACCAAAATGGAAAGAGTTTCGGCTGTGTTCCTTAGAGCCCCTATGAGGTAAAACAAGGATAAATGAGTGGAAAGTAAATGAAGTCAGACTTTGAATCACTCGTTATTTACTTATTTGAGTTACAAGCTCATATTGTCATTCAGAAAAATTCAATTAATGTAGAAGCGAAAGCCCACTTTACAGTTCTGCCCCAGCCCACCTCCCTAGCAGTAACTACTGTCAATTTTTTGGTTAAAGGAAAGAACTGCTAGTGATTAGAGCTGTCCAATTATCATTGACTTTTCTGGGAAGTTTTTTCCTACCACAGACAAGTTGAACCACAACTTGTTCAAGGTTTTCGGAGTGAACAAGATGCCCTTACAGCCCCTTCCAACGCTTAAATTCCACAACTCTGGTAAAAATTAAGATTTGATGCCATTACTCAGTTTATGAATTAGTTCTATTATGATTTTAAGGAAAAATTAATGAGTGTAATATATGCCAGCTTAGCTATAAGCAAGTAATTATCATTTCTACCAGTGCAGAAACACCTGGGCAACAGAGAAATCTTGCATGGAAAGATTTCCATATCCTTTACTTGTTACCTTTCTTGTATCAGGGCAGAGACCACATGTCTAATGGTAAAGAGAAATTAGAACACTTTCTCAGTTTGTTCTATCGTGTAGACGGAATATGACATTTCCACTTCCGTTAATGTTCCCCACTTGACAAAGATTAGTGGCTAGTGTCATGAAACAGAGGGCATTATCATATTCTTTCCTCTGAAAGGAGATTGTATATTGATTCTTTTTCTATGGCACTCTTCCCAGAAAGGAGAATGGAAGATTTTGAGTATAAGCTGTGGTTGCTCATAAGTGTAAGGGACACCAGATAAGCAAAATAGGAATGAATTTCTTAAATACCAGTTTTACAAAATTAGTCAGTTATGGAAGTTTTCTGGCGAAGTTAACTGAAAGTACCGTGTGTACAAAGGGACCTCAGCTTATTTTGAAGAATCGTACATTTTCCCACAACTTGGCATCACTGTGTAGAGGTGGGGATCTCAGGATGGGCTTGACAGCTGACTAAGACTGCAGGTGGGTGAAGGAGGTGTGGACAGCGCTGGACACTGAGTCTGACGCGTGGTAATCCCACAACATGCTTTCGTTGAATGTTGTTGGAGGGAGTGGAGCTGGGGAGTGGTTCTGCTGTATGTGGGCTTCCCCTTCTTCCCTCTGTTGAATGGCAACTGAGGAGTTCGTTACAGCTGACTAGCGGCTTAGTAAAGCTTTAGGTGTTAACAGTGCTTCCCAGTCTATGAGATTGAATATACCTGATATTAAAAACAGTACCAACTCATAACCTAATGTGACCTTGTAATTCTGAATGCACAGCTTCAGGATCCTTTTTATGATCGTGTTTTTAATTTACCTTTAAAATACTGTTTGTGGGCTTTGGCTATTTTGATTGAATTTTGAAAGGGGGTCATGTTTATAAGTGAGTCTGAACCTGAACTTAATGGCATCATCAACTCCAGGAATTTCTGTGGAGTGAGCTGGATGTAACTATTTCGACTACCCTGTCCTGAATGCTATGGAGTGGGCCACTTGAAATTTGTAATTTGTTTTATCATTATATCTGAGATGCTTATGTTCTCACTTTATCTCTACATATCTATATATCTGTATCTCCACATATATATGTGTATATAACATTTACTTCATATTCATATGTGTATATGTATTTCCTCTTACTCTCATAGATAGAGAGATCTTGGCACTCTTGTCTCCTTTTTTACTGATTCATAAAAACCCAGGTACTGAATTTTTATGTACATATAGGTATTTCATTTCCTTTTACTATCTTTTTTTCCATACCTTGAAATGTAAAGCACTTGTGTCCAACAGATGCACTCAGGATTTACTCATGTATCCATATTAACACATAATCCAGAAAAGCAGAGGCAGATGATGTGAATTTCCTTTAAGCCTACTCCTTGATTTCCTGTAGCTCTCCTGTCCTGTGCTATGGACTCTGCAGAAGAATCAGTGTTTTCTTTGCTGCTTTAACAGTGGAATTAGATGTTAAGTATGTTGACATCGGTGCCCAGTATCCTGGAGGTGAGTTCTATTTTCCTCAACTTTTTCTCATAATATAACCAAGGAAACTTGTAAAAAAATGTTTAAAGCTTGATGACTTAATTTAAATAATTAATTCAAAGAGGAAGTAGCTTTGACAACACAAGTGTTAAACAGGAGATAGGAAATTAACATATCTTAAAACTCCGTGTCCAGATTTATTCTTTTTAATGTAAATTCTGGTTAATATCCTGAAATCTGTATGAAGTCTTGTTCAAGTTTAATTTGGAGCATAGATGTGCTAAGTCAGCTTCCCCCCCACCCCCCCACTCTACAGAACTCACATTTGCAAGACATGCAAAGATTTTTTATTCTAGGGCCAAGGGATTCTGGAATCCAGCCCTTCCTACTTGTCATTCATTCTAGAGAAATAAATAAATTAGGCAGTGAAACAGGAGAATCAGCGTGCCTCAGTGAAATCTTAAAATTGAATTTATAAATAAAAATTAGAAGATGGAGCACATCCTGGTCTCTTCTGAGGAATTATTGACAAATGTGGGACTTTCCTGACAGCTAATCGGAAATGCAGTTTTTCTGTCTATTCTTAAAATAATTTTTTTTTTTTTTTTCCGGAACGCGGGCCTCTCACTGTTGTGGCCTCTCCCGTTGCGGAGCACAGACTCCGGACGCACTGGCTCAGCGGCCATGGCTCACGGGCCGAGCCGCTCCGCGGCATGTGGGATCTTCTTAGACAGGGGCACAAATCCGCGTCCCCTGCATCGGCAGGCGGACTCTCAACCACTGCGCCACCAGGGAAGCCCTAAATCAGCTTTTTAACAGGTGTTATGGGTGATTTATTTTAATATCTTTTATTCGTATGATCATTTATATAGGAATATATGTAATATATGCTACATACATTCCTATTCAGAGTGTGCATGCATGACTTTCTATAACCCAGCTCAAATGGAAAATACCATTCTGGAATGTTTACCTCTCAGTAATTTGACACAAAAGTGTGGTGAGTCAAACATGACTGGTATAAATTATGCTTTGGTATTTATTTTGTTAGTTGATTTTGGTCACAGGAGGCTGAGGGGGTAGATCTGTCATCACAAGCAGAGCTAAATGCAGTGGTCTCCGTTGTCTTGGGGCTGACCTTTCTCTCCCCATTCTCACAGACGTTTGGCCACAGCTTCTCTTTCCATCTCCTGGGCTGATAACTCGCCTTCATCCAGCTTGATGTGCTTCACATTCATAGAGCCATGTCCCGTGATGTCAGAGATTTAGAGCCTGCAGTGCCTTGCCATGTGTATGGATTGATTAACGGTGTTATGTGATATTTATTTGAGCACCCATAATGTGCTAGGTGCTGTAATACTGCCTGTGTGATGGGGTCCAGCTGTGAGCACAGTACCGCAAGACAAATTGACAGACTGGACTTTTTTCTAGCTTTAATTTCTCAGGTTGAGAAGGGAATATTGGCCCATTTCCCCCTCTCTCTGTAAAGAGCATTTAACTTTATTCTGTGTTGTGTTCCCTACATGCCTACTGACAGTGTGAAGATAATATTACTTGGTGCTTGAAGCTAGAAATCCTTATTTGTTCTGATATTATATGATTTATGCTTGCAATTTCAGGCAGGTACAAATTTCTCAGAGTGTATGGTGTTTCTTGTATGAACATTCAGCAAATTCGTCTCAGCTTCTTTAAAACTAGAACTTAAAATCTCAAACGACTACATTCGGCTCGATAACCACAGACAGTAATGACACCTCTAAGTAGCTAATGCAGGCGTGTAATATCCTCATAGCTCTGATTTAACTTTATTTACAGATTAAAATTGAATTGCAGTGGATTTATTGATATAATAGGCAGAAAGTGATTATCAAGCATCCGTCACTGATGGAGGAAAACCAATCAAATTATGCTCCACGGTTAGCTTTAACCTAACCTAACTCATCACCTTATAAAACTCAGAGGATTTGAGTCATACGCTCTCACTAAAAGTCAACGAACCACAGCTCCCACTAAACATATATCTGCCCGTTTCAAGGCATTCAGGAGTTATACTAATTTTCACAACTGCAAGTTATCATAAAAGAAAATGGCAATGGACTGGATGGAGATTTAGCGTCTGCACTTCTTCCCTGTGCTTGCAGCCATGGGAATATTATTCTTCAGTGTTTGTTGCAAATCCGTAAAGGATTTGGTGCTGTGCTATCTGTGAAATGGTGTCAACCTGTGCTGGAAAGTTGTGGGTAGTAGAGGCTGGTGGTGCCTTTGACAGTGACAAGCAGATTAGGAAAGGTGTCACTTTGAAGGGAGAACTGGGGTCAGTCTTTGTTTCAGAAAGCAATAAACACCTTGGTTACAAGCGGGTGACAGTGATCACTTTGGTCTTGGACATTTATGTCTCTCCTCTTTAGAAGTGGAAAAGGGATGGGGTGGAGAGAATATAGTGGAGCAGATTAATCACGCCATGCCAGTGGCTGAGCAAGGTGCCCAGGGGGCATATGGGTTTCCTTCCCTTCTGACCACTAAAAGCTGGCAAAATTAAGTTTTAAAAAACCCAGTGCCATCGTATTTCAGAGGGTTACGAATGTCATGTGGGAGCAGACAGCTGACGGCTGCACTTACTCTCACTTGGAGCATTCTTAAACAGAAAGCTTTAATGTTTATGCACTTGCATATCATATATCCTGAAATACATTTTTAGAAAAGCTATCGTTCTGGGAAGCATCATGTGAAACTTTAAGATATAATCTTTACATTTATCCTCATCTATGTTGCTGCTAGTTATTTCTTATGTCTAAGATGGAAGATATTGATGTTGTCAGCAAGTACTGTTTTAATTGCACCTGAGGTTTGCAGAAAGGACATACTTATTAGAAATTGAAGGCCATATGATGGCAGATTCAAGTTTGTTTTTATTACACTATTCATTTTTACCTGTTATGTGGTATATTGTTAATTCTTAAGACATCCATCTATACTTTAGAAAATGGAAGTCCTTTTGAGTTGTCCTCAACATCATGTCCTCCAGATCTGGTACACAGTGTTCATTGACTTCAAAGAATATTTCTTTTGTATGTAAGTGCCAAAAGGAATGGAGAAAGATGAAATACTTCCTCTAATTATATATAGGAACATATTCATTTTTATTCTCCCATCTAATATTGCTGATCCTATGTGATAATCTTTTTTTCTTAATGAGTATGTTTTTTACTCACATATAAACTTGTTCATCCTCTGCCATGTTATGCATATTTACTTTCCATGTCCAATATCCAAATATGCATAATTTAAAGAAAAGACAAGTAATGATATGATTTGGGTATTATTTTCAGGAGTTTCTGAGTTGGGAGTGGGAGTGCAGAGAAACACTAGTTTGTCTCCTTTCATTTATAGAAGAATGCTATTCATTCAGGAGAATCCATAAGAGTTGTCTTGGTCAGCTTAGTTTGCTATAACAAAGTACCATAGATTAGGTGGCTTAAGCAATAGACATTTATTTTTCACAGTTCTACAGGCTGGAAAATCCAAGATCAGGGTGCCCGCACGGTCAAGTTCTTGGTGAGAGGCATTTTCTTTCCTTGTAGATGGTCACCTGCTCTCTTGTGTCCCCACATAGGGAAGAGAAAGCAAGCTCTGTTTTTTTCCTCTTCTGATAAGGGCACACATCGCATCATGGGGGCTCCATCCTCATGGCAATGACTTCCCAAAGACCCCATCTTCAAATTCTATCATATTGGAGCTTAGGGCTTCAACATATGAATTTTGATGGGGCACCAAACATTTAGTCCATTACAAAATTTATAAGAGAGAAAGCTGCTATTCTTAAAATAATTATTGTTATTAAAAAACGGAGCGTGTGTATAGAGCACCCAGCCCATGCCCAGCATATAGCTGAAGTATTGTCGTTCTTGGTTCCTAATCCCTCTATCCTTTTTTAATTAAATGTATTTCCCATTATGACATATGCGCCAGGAGGGATATTCTCTCTCATTATATCCTGTGGGTTTCCTTTGTTTTTATGCTTGTCCTCTCACCACAAATCTCTATTTTCATTCTTTTTACTGGAAAATCTGTGCCATTTATTATTTCAGCGTCTGCCCTTATAGCTTGTCCCTGTAACCTCTCATTGCACATTTCTTTGTGGCCCCTTTAAGACCTGGAATCCTCTGTGAGTTACCCTGGTTCTCACTGTAGCACTGTCACTAACATCTAGAGCAGTCTAAACAAACATCTGCAGCATTTAATCTTGGGAATTTAGAAAGCACAAGAAGTACTGCGGGGCATAAGATGCTCTATGTTAATTTGCATTAAAAAGATACTGGTTCTCCCCCAGTTTTACTTTGGGATGCTATCCTACAATTTGTTTATTTAGAGGTGGCTACATTTCATAGCTTGCAGAATATTTAAGTAAGAAATCATATGAACTTTGACAAATATTCTTTTTTTACTGGGAGAACGTTGTAGTCAGGTTACTCTAAAAGAAAGGCGAAGGTCTAGCTTTAAATTCCGCTATCTGTGCACGCAATAGGATTTTAACTTTGGTGCTTTCACAGATTACCATACCTCAGGGAACCTGGGGAGCATTAAGCACAGGCCATTGGCAGGATAAACCATGCATGCTTTGTAGGCAGGCACACCAAATACTCATATGAAAAAGCTCTCGCTGTATGTATTCAATGATTGAGTTGTAAGCACCAGTACTTGAACTGCTTTGTGAGAAACTCATTTCATAATCTGTTTCATTCAACTAATATTTTATTTAGCCCCTAGTATAATTCATTTATTGCTATAAGTCTTAGAAATATAAAGATGAATATGATAGACTTCTGGCCCTCAAGGAGTTTATTGTTTAGGGATGAGAAAAGCATCCATATAGCAGATATAGTGCAGTGAGATAATTATTAGCCAATTAATATATATGAATGGACATTTATGCTGCACTAGGAAGAGCAAATTAAGTTATGTTAGCAGGGAAGCTGGAAGGACAGAGCCACCCATAAAGAGATCAGCGTGATGACCAGCATGATTCAAAGGCAGGGATGAGAGAGCATGAGATTTCAGACTCACAGAGCCAGGCTCCAGGGGGCCATCAGCTGTAAATATAAATTTGGGCAATTATTGACTTTTGGTAGTTGCTGAAGCCATGGAAGGACATAACTGAAGGAAATAATGTAGAGACAGTGAGGAAACCCACAATAATAATGGTTAGTTGGAGGAAGAGAAGATAGTGAAGGGGACTAACAAAGAGAAATCAGAGAAGTTTAAAAGTGAGAACAGAGATGTTGATGCTAAAGGAAGAGCTTGAAGAAAAAATTGGTCAATATGTGTATTCTGGGGAAATATATCTAAAACAATATCTTAAAACCTTGGTTCTCCAGCACAATTTTTATTTTCATTTTTTTCTTATTGTTGTTAGTTCTAAGACATCACTAAAAATGTAGATGGTCTCATAAGAGATTTTGTTCCGTGGAGATGCTGAATGTCAAATCAGTTTTTCCTCTTGAATGTTCAAGCCATGGCATAATTATAACTTTTTAAGAATGCTGAGATTTGAACTTTCTAAAAAAGTAGGCCTAGGGTTAGCCCTGACTGCCCTGAGATGTGTATGAATCAGTTTTGGCACCCTTCCTTTATCCCCAGCCAAATTCTAGAAAAGATGGTCTGCTGGTACTTAAAAGAGAAAGTGCTAATAACTCACAGCTAAAGTGAAATTGCTCAGCACGGTCTTGCCAAATCCCTCTTCTGAATTTGATCAGGTTGTTACGATGCAGCTCAGGAATTTCAGGGATCTGCTTTCCCACAGAGGACAGTACCATTAGGTGAGACTTAGGTGATTAAGAAATGAATGTTGACCAAGTGATCATTGCATATCTGGTGGGAGGCCCCTGACCCTGCCCTGTTCAATAGTTTCATCAGCAATTTGGATGAAGTCCCAGGGAATAAACCAATGAAGGGAAGCCACAGGGAGGCCGATATTGGTTATGTGAAAGGTAGCACTTTCTCACAGTCACAGTTGTCCAAAAATAGTTTGGTTCTGTCGATGACAGAGAGCTCTTCATCACTGGAAATGTTGAGTGCTATAAAGTCCTGGATGTTTTCCAGTCATTCTCTGCTCATGGGAGGAATTAGATTAGGTGACCACTGCTTTCTTTTCCAATTATCAGATTTTCTATTCTAAGGATATTCTCTATGTCTCTAAGTCGGGGCGTGCTTTCCTTACAATAAGAGTGAAATAAGAAGCTTGCTGTAAGAATGGCTTTCCCTTTGACCTCTTTTCCCTAACTGAGCGTACCCCGCTTCCCTACAACCA
>NW_006778096.1:1047742-1061767 GCF_000442215.2 Lipotes vexillifer | reverse complement strand
GAGCGTACCCCGCTTCCCTACACACACACCCTTTTTCTCCTTTGAGCCTGACTCTCTGAAGCAATTATAAATCACAGAGCACACTGTTGAAGAATTGTGGGAGAAAGTCTATGGCATATTTAGCATTTCTTTTCACTTATTATCTGGAGCAGATTATATCTCTGTGGCTCAGCCTTTATCATTGTAGGAAAAAAACCCCTATTTCTGAAGCTCTGGAAAGCAGGCAAGTGTTAAGTAAATCATATATGCAGAGGGCTGAAACAGTGTCCTAGAAGTGATTCTTCTTAAGGTCAGGGACACATGCTTGTTTTATCTAACTTCTTTCTAGAATGTGTGTCTAGGGCACAGCCACTATTATGTAGCATTGGATCATAACCTACATGCTCCCATATTGTCAGGCTTTGAACTATCTGCATTAGGGCCACTAATTTACTTCACTCCACACCAATTAGTTAACTCAACTGTGGATCTAAATATATGCTTGCTCCTTGTTGAAAAAAAAAAAAAAAAAAAAAAAAAAAAATCCCTATTTCCTGACAATCCCTATGCTTCTCACTTGATACATTTAGGGAAATATACTCATGCCAAGCTTCTGCACAAGAACTTTGCTTTAGAATTTCAGACATTCTTGGATTCAGCAAATCAGAATACACTTCTTTCCTTTTCAGTTATATATTCAAGAAACCATATTAAGCTAAATAATCATATAATTATTGTGACATTTAGAATTACTAAATACAGAATTTCAAACTTGGCTGATCGCCAGGGTTGTCTCTATGTCTTGTCTGACATGAATTTCTTGCAGAAGAGAATCAGTGAAAAGCCAAATGAATTTTACAGGAATTCCATGGGTGTATTCTATTTCCACATTCCTTATTTTACTTCCAGGTACATATAAAATGTCCAGTTAGTCTATTACCCCTTTAATCTACATGCTGTTTCTGGCAGCCACTTGGCATTGACATGTGTGATAGGTATTTGAAAAATGGGTGGCAAAGCAACTTTCTTGAAAGCCAGAACAAAAGAATTAGGATGTTAGAGATCAGTCATCTTCTAATATCTTATACAATCGACAGTGATTTGTTCCTATTGTAGCTCTTCTCTGACCTGTTAGTGAAGGACAAAATTCTGAAGAAATGTTTAATTAACATGTGCATTTTGTATAACAAAAGCTCTTGCCTTAAAATGCAGGCTGTGTGGAGAGGCAGTCCCTGAAATAAAAAAGTATTTACCTCCTCCCATAATTGTGGTGGCTTTTTGTACTAGTATCCTTCATATTATTAACACCACTGTAAGATGGTATCTTTGACTGGTACTTGCAGGCACTCATCTGCCCTGCTCCCTGGGAGACTTTTCAGAGAGGTTCAGGGCTTCAAATACCATTTGTTTTCTCCTTCCTGTGAACTTTGTTCCATCATTTAAAAAAAATAAAAGATCAAATTTACAAAACAGAAATGTTTCACTGATTGAGAGTCCTGGATTTGCTTCTTTTAAAACCACTTGGGCTTTACTATAATACACAAAGGCTTGTGTAGAAATTTTTGCGTTTATTGACACTTTATAAAAATCTTCATCAAATTTTTTTTGTCAGTTCGGACCAGAACTTAAACTCTGTCTATAACCCTCAAGTTCTCTCATAAAAATAATTTTTAGGGCTTCCCTGGTGGCGCAGTGGTTGAGAGTCCGCCTGCCGATGCAGGGGACACGAGTTCGTGCCCCGGTCCGGGAAGATCCCACATGCCGCGGAGCGGCTGGGCCCGTGAGCCATGGCCGCTGAGCCTGCGCGTCCGGAGCCTGTGCTCCGCAACGGGAGAGGCCACAACAGTGAGAGGCCCGCGTACAGCAAACAAACAAACAAATAATAATTTTTAAAATATGCAAATGATTTGGTTTTGTTTCTTTTGTTTGCTTTTTAAGAAAACTGTGGATCTCTTTAAATTGATGTATCATCAATGTATAAATTAAATGATTCTTTAACTATTTGAATGGTGTGAAATTAAAAAAGAAATTGTTATTCTCAAAGAATATTGACTTTTTTTGCTTTGAAATATGGTCAAAGGAGTTTAGAAATTTTCTCACTGTGAAAACTGACTTTCTAAATACAGTTTTGTAGCAGCATTTTAAAATGAGGAACTGAGACAGTTTTACCATAATTTAGATAAAAATCATACTGTTGAGCAAGGAGGGAGCTTGGGCCTGAGTTACAATTGATTATTTACATTAATTAAACAACTAGAGCACTTTAAAATTCTGCAGTTTTATAGCTAAGTATGAAGTTTTTATTTCATTAAATTATTATTTTTTCTGCTTCACAGGAAGGTGTAGCCCGAGTTTTACTCACAGTTTAATTGATTTGGGATATTAACCTTGACAGGGTGGATTTCTGACTATGAATACTTTTACATAGGGACTGACCAATGCGTGATTCGAGCGCAGTGAGACAGTGAATAAAAGTGACCTATTTAAAAAAAGCTTCATTCTTTTTTCATTATGAAACATATACTTTTGAAGGGCATAGACAAATGTCCCTTATCACATCATGAAACACCATATGCACATTTACATTTCTCCTTAAAGTTAAAACTTTTCAAGAAATCGAAGAATTAAATTACTCAGTTCATTCACAATAGCCCTTTTCCTCTAGAAGGCTTTTCAATTAAAAATTTTTCTGTAGACCTCTGAGTGGATAGTACAGCTGGAAGACAATGTGATAGAAGCAAAAGAATCACCCAGTTTTAAGAAAGATTTAAAGCAGCTTCTTAAGATGAAAATGTTGGAGGTCCTTATAGGCACATAGAGGGCGGGTGAGCTGTAGAAAAGGTTAAGGGAGTTCTAGTAAGGGATTATGGCCTTCTCTGCATGCTGATGCTTTCCTTACCCTGTTTGGTAGTCGATTATCCCTTAATTTATCCTCTGCTCAAATAGCTTCTTTAGTCTTTATTTTATGATTATGTGTATTTGTTCCATTTGCCAGTCACTAAGGAGATGGAGAAACAACTAGGTCATGAGATAGAATATTGTTACCAGCAGTAGTTAATTGAACCTGACAGAACAGAATGGAGAATGCAGACATTTGAAGACAAACTCATTAGCTGTAAAAAGGTGAGAGATGTTGGGAAGAGTGATACATACAAATACAGCAGCTATGTAGCAAACTCTGCAGTAATTAAGGGTTGAACAAACCTGGTTATGCAGAGGGGTGAGAGGAAAAGCATAAACAGGATTAGGAAGACTTTATCTCACAAAGCATGGCAGGGTGCAAGTGTATCACTGAATTCTTAATTCCATCCTTAATTAATTTTTCTCATATAACACCTTTTAAGCACATGTATAGGAGATACTGAGCTGGAGTTAGTTGAAAAATTTAGAAAATGTTGCACTGTCATTGAAGATATTTTACATTTAAACATTTTTTATTCATATCGTGTAATACATTCTTATTTTGATAATTAGATTGTAATTGTAGGAAGATTATATCATAGTGCTATGTATTGATATCCACAAATATAGCATAGTTTTATGTACAGGTGATCAGTATATGTCAAGTGAATTAAACTTCAAAATTTTAGAGAGTTTCTGCATCGTCATTATTTAATCAATTAGCAGTGTACAGTGTTACAGAAAGCACTTGATTTTCTTGTGGTTTTTTTTTTTTTGAATCTTGTTAAATTATAGTTATAAGTTCAAAAAGCTTCAAGTTATAATTTTAACACAATCTTGGAATAAACATGCAAATACCAAGTAATATTAGAGCTTTATTTCTCCTTTGGTACAACAAAGTATGAATGCTAAGTTTAGTTTTACATGAATTAAATGATATTCTTGGCATGTACTTTTGGTTTATTTTCATAGTTTAGTGCACATTCATAGCTGCCATTATGCTTGATGCTGTTTGTTATGATACAGATTCTACAGTGAGCTATGCAGTGATTGAGTTGTTGGTTGGAGTTTGTATTTGTTTATTTCTATAGTCTAGCAGTTGTTCCACCCAGAGGGGATAATGTGTTTCGGTGCATGCTGGGAACAAAGGGGGAGTTCAAGCTTAGGGAGAGGGAGTTGTCAGGAAACAGAAAGATACCAAAAACTTCAGTCCCTTGGGAAAGGGGTTATAGCCTGGTGATGCAGAATCAGTTCAATTGTAAGCGAGGCATTAAGACCTCAGGAATAAAAGAGGGTATAGGCTCTACTTCAGACTGCTAGAGTAAAGATGACTCTCGTGCTGGATAAAGCAGTAGATTCTTTCAGGAATTTTGTCTGAAATGAAGCAATGACACAGCTTCGAGTCCCACAGATAGTAAAACAAATTACAAACATGGCTTCAAATATCTGATTATGACATAGAGTAAGTAAGTTTCAGTCAGTCCCTGGATGTGTCAGAAGAACTTTGTGCTCAGAAGTTCCAGATAGAATAGAACCATAGAGAGGATTTAGACGTCTTGGAATTATTTAAGAGGAGGTCACTGCTTGGTACCACCATGGTGGCTTCAACATGATGGTTTCTACAGAGTAGCCTAAATTCATAGCTATTTAAAATAAATTCTTTAGTATAACCAATTTGGTTCCTTTTTCCCATCTAATTCACTTATGCATAATCTGAGTTGCCAGATTAAATGCGGGATACTCAGTCAAATTTGAATTTCAGATAAACAGTGAATTTACTTTAGCATAAGTATGTCCCAAATATTGTATAGAACATAGTTATACTAAAAAATTATGCTTTCTCCAGAAAAATAATTGGGTGATAAATATCCTGAATCTTTCAGATTTCAGAATGTCTTCCAGTTGCCTTTTTGAGGTAAGGGGCAGTTTAACTAGCATAAAATTAATCAGTAAAATACTCATTTTGAAATTGAAGGTACATATAATTACATTCCAGAACTTATTTTTGCAGAGGAGAAGACTGAGGCTAGCAATATTTTCATTATTTTCCTTCAAGGATGCTTCTTGAATTACTTATCCTTGAAATTTAAATTTTCATTGGGATATTTCTCGTTGTTGACTTCTGTTTTTAAACTTGCCTAGGCAAAAATTCAGTTTCTTTATTTTGTTCTAATCTGGAATGTTTCTATCTATGTCTTTGGCTATCACATCTGAATTATTTACTCTTGTAACTTCTCTAAGAAGTGTATTATTTGCAGTTTGCATATCTGTTTTCTCTCCTCTCCATGCTGGGTATCTTCCTTCTCATTTTTTGACTCCATTTAGTTTTCTCCTCCTAAGTCTTGGTTTGTTTTTCTCATACAGTTGATTTAATATTTTTTTGTCATTTTATATCTAATGTTATTGTTCCTATAAGTGATTTCTTGTGTTTATTTTTATATTATTGAACACTATATTTTTTTATGTAATGAAAGTTTTTGTCTGTGTGTTGGGAACTACTGCTTTCTATTATTTTATTTTATTTTATTATTTATTTATTTATATATTTTTTTGCGGTACGCAGGCCTCTCACTGTTGTGGCCTCTCCCGTTGCGGAGCACAGGCTCCGGACACGCAGGCTCAGCGGCCATGGCTCACGGGCCCAGCCGCTCCGCGGCATGTGGGATCTTCCCGGACCAGGGCACGAACCCGTGTCCCCTGCCATCGGCAGGCGGACTCTCAACCACTGCGCCACCAGGGAAGCCCTCTATTATTTTAAATATTGTGAAATAAATTCATTTCAGGGAAAAATGATCTTCCTTTTAAGTTCCTTTATTTTTCTGTGTTTATTTTTTATTTGCGAATGCTTTTCTACTTGGTTACTATGACTCATAAAGAAGATATTTCAAAGAATGGTGATATTACATTTACTTAATTTACATTTTGGCTAAACACTTTGTGTGTGAACACTGCTTGAGACAGTTCAGGCAGTTATTTAAAGCAATTTTGATTTTAGTTCTATCGACTAACATATTAAAGACATATGAGAGGGGGATTAAAGTCACCGTTCTCTGCTCAAATGAAAGCTGAAGAACAAAGACTGTTTGAGTCCCTCCTCAATGCTTATTTCTGTCATAAACCAGTGGTTGAAAATAAAAAAAAACTGGTGGATGGTAAAAAATTATACTTTCTTCATCAGATCATAGGTGCATGAGAGAAAATTTTTGTTTCAAGACTTAATTTTCTATGATGTTATCTTCATATTTGCCATATTCTTTCTTACACAGATTTCCTGAATTAAATCCATCATTGTACTTCTATTGTGTCTTTGCTTTTGGAGTTTTCAATAAGGTGCAAACTAGATAAAATAGCTTTATTGCTATTATTCTCTTTTTCTTCATGGGTTGAATTCTGCTAGATTTCATAAAATCTCCCCTTGGCTTCAGAAGTTGAACTAATAGACTTGCTAAGTGGGAAAGGGTCTCTGACCCTCTTAGCTTGTCCTCCAATGAATCCGTGGCTTCCTATTCTCCACGCTGATCTTTGTCTCTGTTGCAGCCACTGCATTATTTATTTACTTACGAGAGCCCTGTTCTCCAAAAAATCTCATTGCAGAAAGTAAAGACTGAAACGAGGACGCTCAAGTGTGAAATTTAAAACAGGTTCTAGAGAGGAAAGCAGGTGGACCAGGCATCACAAGCCATATTCTAATCCTCACCCCATTTCTCTGTGAGCTCTCTTCTGTGAATTGCCTTTCAGATGCCCACTGTTTATCCAAAGAATTTGTTTTGCTCAGAATCTTAGTAAGCTCCCTTTTTCTGACTGTAATTGAACAACTTATTTGGACTCTGGTAATATCTCATTTCCATCAGAATCTTACTTTATCTTAAATACTTGTTGTCACCTATCAACTAGCAGCTCTGCCAGTGACAATGCCACTTTAATGTTCCCAAAGAAGGACTTGTTTTTTATCTGCTTCTCTTATATCTAGTTCTTTAAGAGCTATATTCTTAGCCTATGGTTCTATAGTCTTCTGAGGATGTATTTATTTAAAACCAGGTAATGACTTATTACGATGGGTTCACTGATCTATTTACAGCCATTAGCATCCTTTGGAAAGTGGGTTATACCACAAAAAATAGAATGTGAGCAGCCATTCCATGAACAAAAGCAAAGGAATCGGACTTTTAGGAGATGTAATCATTCTATATGGCACATATCTACCAATTTGATCATGACCCTTTACAGGAAAAAAAGAAAAAGCTCCCCAACCTAAAATCTAAAACATGACTTCATAAGAAATATAGTGGGGAAAAAAGATCTTCCTTTTCAAAGCTAATCTACCTCTTTCTTAGAAGCTCTTAGTTACTTTGAATCTCTTTTACCATATCAATTAATATATATTTTTAATCTTTGTAAAATAAGGGGGTGCAGTATGATATCGTAGAAAAGCTTATTAACCAAAACTGAATTTTAGTCTCAGTTCCGCAACTAAATGAAATAGCTATGTGACATTAAGTTGCACTTCTTAATCTCTCTGGTCCTCAGTTTTCCTCATGTGTGAAACAAAGAGGATAAATTCTAAGACATCATTTTTAATTGTGGATGTATATGCTACTTGGACTATCTGCTGTTATTGAATTTTCCCCTCTCCCTTACCACATGAAAGTTCATCTAAAATAAATTATAGTAGTTGTTGGGTAGAAAAAATAATTCTAACTACTGACCAGAATCCTTTAAAGTAATTTGACCTGTACATTGGAAGCGTAATTTCTATTTTACCATATTAAGAGAAACAACTCTATCATTTTAACCATATACATGGCATGGAACAAGCTGAAAAAATACCAAGAAAATTATACTATCATGGTGAAGTTTAGACCAATGCAAATCTAAACTTATTCTAAAGCAATCTTCCAAAAATGGCAAATTTTATGTAATTGGTCTTTTTGAGATGTGTACACAGTTAGAAATGTATAATTATGGTTGAATTATCATTTCAGTACTAGATTAGAATGGGTTTTCTGAAAATCTTGAATCCCTTAGAAACTTCCATATTTCAGGCATGAGAGGGGTCATCATTTTCATTACTGAAGAATTAATCTCTTCCTGATGAAACATGGTATTGAAGAAGCAGGGCGGGTTACTTTTTAGTTATTGTTCTTCTTTTTCCTCTTTAATAAGGGTTCAGATATATCAAAGAGAAGACTTTTAAAATTCTTCCATTGGCTAGCCTCCAATTTTGTTCAGGTCATTTTCTGTTTATCCTATTTTCATAGAGCACATGTTGACCCAGGGAAAAGACTAATTTTGTCATTTCCTCTCCCCTCTGAAACAACAGATACAAATTATTTATTTGCTTAAATACATCAGAATTTTCTGGGAACGTGATCAAAGAAAGATGAAAGTATGGCTTTAGCAATTTAAACGAAAAATGAGATCAAACTGTTTTGGGTAGAAGGTGCTGAGAAGTACCGTTTGCTTCAATCTCTACCAGCCATGGTATCTCTTGTCGGAGATCACATGCTGACCAGACTCTGTACTCATTATTAAGGAGTACTGCCTATTAAAAAAGTAGGATGGGACTTCCCTGGTGGTTCAGTGGTTAAGAATCCACCTGCCCATGCAGGGGACACGGGTTCGATCCCTGGTCCAGGAAGATCCCACATGCCGAGGAGCAACTAAGCCCATGTGCCACAACTACTGAGCTTGTGCTCTAGAGCCCACAAGCCACAACTACTGAAGCCTGCATGCCATAGCTACTGAGCCCGCATGCTGCAACTACTGAAGCCCATGTGCCTAGAGCCCGTGCTCTGCAACAAGAGAAACCACCGCAATGAGAAGCCAGTGCACTGCAACAAAGAGTAGCCCCCGCTCGCCGCAACTAGAGAAAGCCCGCGTGCAGCAATGAAGACCCAACACAGCCAAAAATTTTTAAAAAAAAGAAAAAAAAAAGTAGGATGTTATGCTTTTTGACTCGAAACAAAGCACAAGACACCCCCCCCACACACACACACACAACTCTGAGGTGTTCTAAATTAAAAAAAAAATTCTGAATTCACAGACACTAGACACTTGACAGGCCCAATTCCCATGGTGATATAATAGAAGACATTAACTTTCTTATGTTAACAGCTTGATATTTGTCATTTCATTGATTTATAATACCTCAGTGAATGACAGGCTTCTTAAGAATTTTGCTGATTTTTAGCCTATTAATTTATTATTTGAGCTGTGTATTCTTTCACATATGTTATATTAGTCCATTCATTAGAAACTGTAACACTAAATTGTATTATGTGGATAATGTTCAAATTAATATAAACTCTGCACCTAAAGTATAAATATATTGGGTTTTTTTTTTAAGGAAATATATTCAAGTAAGATGAGATCAAAATGGTTCATGGTACTAAATACAGAATTGAGGATTCAAATTTATGTTTCTAATGCTGATTCACTGTAAGATGTGAGAAAATTTTTTTCCTGATCTGTTGTGAGTAATTATAGTAATGAGGCACCTTGAAAATGTAAGCTGTTAATTAATAAGTCTATGTCTAATTGTAACTCCTTTATACCAGTGTCTGGCATTTTGAACAGTAATCAGATATTAATGTACCCTCACATATACAGAGTTTTAATCACTATTTCTCCATAATTTATTCTTCTTTTTCCCATAATTTATTCTTAACCCACCTCTCAGTTTAGCTCTCTGTATCTAGAGTCAATCAAATGTCTTCCATTCCTTGTAATAATTACTTTATTCTAATATTTTTATTCTCAATAAAGATGATATTTTTTCCCCAAGTCACTTTAATCTATGTCACTGTCTTTTGTTGGCCACATTCCATCTTTGCCTGTTTCAGAAAATGAGACATTTCAGTTGTTGTTTGAGTGTGTCTATACTTCCTTTTCTACTAGTTTTATTGAGATTTAATTGACATGCAGCACTGTGTAAGTTTAAGGTGTACAGCATAATGATTTGACTTACATACATCATGAAATGATTACCACAATAAGTTTGGTGAACGTCTGTAATCTCACATAGGTACAAAATTAAAGAAATAGAAAGACAATTTTTTTTTCTTGTGATGAGAACTCTTAGGATTTACTCTCTTTAACAACTTTCGGGTATAAGGTGCAACAGTGTTAATTATATTTATCATGTTGTACATTACATCTCTAGAGCTTCTTTATCCTATAACTGGAAGTTTGTACCTTTTGACGTCCTTCATCCAGTTCTCCCTCCCCCATCCCCCCCCAAGTAACCTCAAATCTGATCTCTTTTTCTATGAGTTTGTTTTTTTTTTGAAATGTATTTGATCTATAATACTGTGTTAGTTCTTGTTACACAACACATTCAATATTTCTATACATTTCAAAGTGATCACCACAATAGGTCTAGTTACAATCTGTGACCATACAAACATATTATATAGCTATTGACTATATTACCCACACTGTACGTTTCATACCTGTGACTCATTTACTTTACAACTGGAAGTTTGTACCTCTTCATCTCCCTCACACATCTCTTCCCCTTCCATATCCCCCTCCCCTCTGGCAACCACCTATTTGTTCTCTGTATCTGTGACTCTGTTTCTGTTTTATGTTTGTTCATCTGTTTTGTTTTTTAGATTCTACATATAAATGAAATTATACAGTATTTATCTTTTGCTGTCTGACTTATTTCACTCAGCATAATACGCTCTAGGACCATCCATGTTGTGGCAAACGACAAAATATCATTCTTTTTTTATGGCTGAGTAGTATTCTTATATATCTATATCTATATATATATCCCACATTTTCTTTATTCATTCATCTATTCTTGGGCACTTAGGTTGCTTTCATATCTTGGCTTTTGTAAATAATGCTGCAGTGAACACAGGGGTGGATATATCTTTTCAAATTAGTGTTTTTGTTTTCTTCGGATAAATATCCAGGAGTGGAATTGTTGGATCATATGGTAGTTCTATTTTTATTTTTTTAGGAATCTTCATGCTGTTTTCCATAATGGCTGCACCAATTTATATCCCCACCAACAGTGCACAGGGGTTCCTTTTTCTCCACATTCTCACCAACACGTTATTTGTTGTATTTTTGATGATGGGTATTCTGACGGGTGTGAGGTGATAGCTCATTGTGGTTTTGATTTGCATTTCCCTGATGATTAGTGATGTTGAGCACCTTTTCCTGTACCTGTTGGCCATATGTAGGTCTTCTTTGGAAAAATGTCTATTACGGTCTTCTGCCCATTTCTTAATCAGGTTTTTTTTTTCATGTTGAGTTGTATGAGTTCTTTGTATAACTTGGTTATTAACCCATTGTTGGATGTGTCATTTGCAAATATCTTCTCCCATTCATTAGGTGGCCTTTTCATTTTGTTGATGGTTTTCTTCGCTGTGCAACCTTTCAAGCTTTTTTTTCAGCATAATAAATTAAATCTAATATTTCAATCACAGTCATAACTAGATCTCATTCTCTGTCTGAAACAAAAAATTTTGATAGGGATTTTGTGGCAACTGTGAAACTCAAATGTGAAAGGGGCACTGATTTAAGTCCAGGTGTTATGCCAATTAACATTAAAATTAATCAAGTAGTTGGAGGTTCAAGACCATAACTTGAGCATGTCAGTCCATCTTCCTTCCTGCCAAAGATATCATTGCAGTGATAGAAATGATATTTTTGAAAGAATGAAATCAAAATTGATTAGAAAACAAAACCTCATTTTGAGGAATTCCATGAAGATAGCAGATAGAACTGGAGTGATTCTATCACTGTGTAAGTGTATGATTTCATAATGATAACAATGATGAAAAAGAACTCATTTTAAAAAGAAAAAAAATCCATGTTCTTTGTCATAGGGTCAAAGAAAGCACTCTGCCTAACACAGGGTAAGTATTCAATAGGATTAGCTATTACTCTTCTGGTTAAAGCCTCAGGGACAGATGTCAGGAGCCTAGGTTCAATCCCAAGCATTGACATTTGCCAGGGCATGGCTTAGTTACTTTAATTAACAGTAGCCACCTCACAGGTTTACTCATGGATTTATGTATTTATAAATAAATCTATGTATCTATCTATATAAATAAAAAGAGTTCTCTCTTTTAAAAATTTTATGGATATTTCAGATTTTTCATAAACAATTGAAAGGGATCAAGGCAAATGATAAAAAATGCATTATTAGGGAATGGAAATGGATAAATGCAAGGGGGGATGGAGATTGAAATAATTACTCTAGATTAGAAGGAGTTAGAAACAAAATGGGTTATGATCAGCATCTGGTTCCTGCACCAAGGAGAATGTGACAAGCAGGCTGGGCTTTATGGCATAGGACCAGTGCAGTTGCTCAGGGCCCCATGCTCAGGAGCATCTTGTGCTTGGGCTTTAATGCTCCATGGCTGCAGTTTTAAAATGCTTAATCATTTTATTTTCGATTTTGTATTTTGTAATTGAAGTTCAGTGCAACGATAGAGCGGGCCAGGAGCTCTGAGCCTTGGAGCCTTGGATTCTTGACTCAAGTGTGATCCCCTTTCTCTGCCTCCTCACCCCCCTGGAATAGGTACTTGGCCTCCTGATCCTGGCCAGTAGGTGCTCTGGGCTACATTTGGCCTTCCCATTCCCTACCTCACCAAGACTGCTGCCCTCTGGGTCTTGTTGGTGGGAGATGTCTGCATTCTTCTGTTGCCCTCTGCTTCTGTGGGGGACTTGGGCATTGGTATGGGGAAGGTAAGGGTTCAGCAAATGCTTCCTGGTGTCTTAGAGTGGGCTAAAGAGTGGGCTAGAGTGGGACCACCTGTGTCCCAGGCTGGCCGTGCCTTTCTGTATTCTGCAGGCAACTTGGCAGGGGGGCTGCAATGGACTAAATGTTTGTGTTACTCAAAATTCTTATGTTGAAGCCCTAAGGTGATGGCATTTTAAGGTGGGGCCTTTGGGAGGTAATTAGGTCATGAGGGTGGAGTCCTCATGAATGGAATTAGTACCCTTAATAAGAAGAGACCAGGAGCTACCTAGTTCTCTTTCTACCATGTGAGGATGCAGCAGGAGGACAGCCTTCTGTAAACTAGGAAGAGGGTACTCACCAAGAACTTGACCTTGCTGGCTTCCTGATCTCAGACTTCCATCCTCCAGAACTGTAAAAAATAAATATTTGTTGTTGTTGTTGTTATTTTTAGTATGTACTTTATGTTTTTTTAAAACTTTTATTTTATTTTTATTTATTTTTATTTTTGGCTGCTATGGGTCATTGTTGCTGCACATGGGCTTTCTCTAGTTGTGGTGAGTGGGGCCTACTCTTTGTTGTGGTGCATGGACCTCTCATTGCGGTGGCTTCTCTTGTTGCAGACCACGGTCTCCAGGCAGGCAGTCTTCAGTAGTTGCAGCACGCGGGCTCAGTAGTTGTGATGTGTGGGTTTCAGTAGTTGTGGCTCACGGGCTCTAGAGTGCAGGCTCAGTAGTTGTGGCTCAGGGGCTTAGTTGCTCCGTGGCCTGTGGGATCTTCCCGGACCAGGGATCAAACCTGTGCATTGGCAGGTGGATTCTTAACCACTGCGCCACCAGGGAATCCCATATTTGTTGTTTAAACCATTTAGTCTGTGATAATTTGTCATAGCAGCCCTTGACAGAGCCTTTCCCATTCCCCATCCAGGTACCGAGTGCGGCACAGAATGAAAATTGCAATATGTTGGGGTACACCAATCTGCAGGCCCAGCAGAAGGAAAAATCAACTTCCCTGTTCCCAGCACCACAAATTTTCATTTTGTACTAGGCCCCGCCAATTATGTAGCCATCCCTAGAAGTCAACTTCATGTAAAACAGTGACCAACATATCCTTGGATACTCTCCTATTTCTATTGAGGTCATGATTCTGTTTCCTTATTGCCAGGAGGTGATGAAATGTCAGGAATTCTTGTTGATCTTCAGACTGGTACCCCTGGCACAACCGTAGTAACTTCCTGAGATTAATGTCTCCTTCTCATTCTCAATAATAGCTTCTTCTCTCAGAATAGTGACCATACTGCTGTAAGCTTCAAAAAGTTTTCCACTTTTGTTTGTTGCCAGCCCCAATTCCAAATTACCCAGTGGATTCTTTCCTACCTAGCTCACCTTTTTTTTTTTTTTTTTTTTTTTTTTTTTTTTTTTGTGGTGCCCCCCCCTTTTTTGTGC
>NW_006778096.1:1039808-1047197 GCF_000442215.2 Lipotes vexillifer | reverse complement strand
TCCTGCTCCAGTGGTAAGATTTAACCTTATCTTCTTCAAGACCTAAAACTTGGTGGAATTTTCGTGTTTATTCTTTCCCAAGCTATTTTTCATTTTGGCATTTTTCAACATGTCATTATTTGTTCATTGAGCTTATGTTAGATGCTTTGCCTAAATCAAAATATAGGTCCCCTGAAATTTGGGAGTACATCTATTTTAATTCACTTTATTCCTGCGGATCTCCTGCTGATCTCAATTTTGGTTTCATTTGAAATAATTTCTGATAACCTACAGTCTGTAAGGCCCAGCACTGGGGACTGGCAACATACATATAAAATTGTCTCTTTAGAATTTTTCAGAAGGGTCACCATAGAAGAAAAATATATAAGCTAGAAATACTTTCATTCAGTTTATGTTTCATTTTGATGTTCACCTGACTATTAGGCATATTTCTTGTGAAATTAATATCAGTGTTTCAAATATTATCACTAACATTTCTGTTTTCTTCCATACTTTCTTACCAGCCACCAGAATGACCCAGTTCTCCTACTCTAGAAAACTACAATAGCAAATAGGAAAGACAGAAACAGTGAGGAAGGTGGAGTGGGAAGAAGAAAGTGTATTTATTAGAAGTCTTTGTCAGGTCACTCTGACCTCCTAAGGCAGAGTTTGGAGAACACCTTGACAAACTTAGAAGTGTGTCTTGCTTTCATATTTTTCAATAAATATTAGTTGATAACAGACAATGCTATAAATAGATTCATAGTAAAGGGAGGAAGGAAGAAATAAAAATATAATATTTACTGTATCTTCTATGTGCCAGGCGTTATACTAGACACTTTACATATGTTGTATTATTTTATCTTCATGATCTCTCTGAGAGGTGGATGTTATCCACTGAGCGAACAGAGGCTCAAAAATGTTAATTTACCATTGTCTGACAATTGAAGAGTGATTGAGCTCAACTTCATGCGTAAGTCTGTCTGATTTTGTGATACTCCACTGTACTACTGTAAGAATTCTCTTCTTCCTTATTTGTATTTGCTTCGTTTTTCTTAAAAACTCAGTGGACTAATATTCAACTTTAATTTTAACGAGACAGCCTGCTGCCTGACCTGTAAAAACCTCACCTTTTCTCTTAGGAGTCATCTTAATGTAAAGAGCTGCCAGTCTGTGAAGGGTCAGTAATCTCCTTCCTGGTGAATTATCATGCCTCATACAGTTTGTTTTATGGCTTCAGATTAGAGCTAAAGGCCTCTCTTGTTATTCATTGCCTTGTTTCAATAAGGACAGAGTTGGTTAATGTGTTACTAGGAAGATCCCCAGTGGTCACATTCTGGCATGCGAGAAAAATTGGATTTATTTATCAACATATAACCAGCTGTGTGGGAGATGTCTTCCTCACCCCCTTTCTTCCTTATTAGTTGATTTGGGAGGAATGTGAATAATGAGAAAGGAGAGTCAAATTTTGAGTTTTCGGTTCTTCAAAGAGAAGAGTCATTCTGGGGCCCACTTTCCCAGTCCTTTTCCTTATAACCCCAATTTTTAAACTCCTAATTCAAAAGATCATGGATAAAAGCTAAGCCCAAATCAAGGTAAGAGAGAAAATTGGGAGTCATACCAACTGCTGGGACAGTTATTCTTTGCAGTATTCCATTGACCTCTTAAATTAATAAACGACATGGCCTTAGATGTAGGGTAGATTCTGAAATAGCAAAGATGAGAATAATGATAACCTAACACTGCCAGCTACAACTGTACTGACAGTGTCTGGGGCATGGCACTTGAAAGCCCTACTCAGAAATTACATTTCTGTACTTTTTCTTTGAGTCTTGTTGTAGTTCTCTGTCGCAGGGCTTTTGTTTCCACTCATTTTCTTCCCTTGGTTTTAAAATCTTACTCAAAAACATTTGTTATGTTTATTATATAGAAAACTTTAATCCCATAAACAAAATACATCAGATCAAGAAAATAATCATAACAGAGTCTTTGCTATTATTTTGTATGTTTAGACAGTATGCTGCATCTCTGCAGTATAATCACTGTTTAATTTAAAGAATTCTAACTAAGGGAAATGATGGAAAGAAAACCATATTCTCAATTCAAATTTACTCTTTCAGTTTTAGAATACCTAGACAGTTTCACTTTTCTGTCCCTTCACCTGGGTTGCTCCCTGAGTTAGTTTAGGGCTGCCATAACCAAGTACCACTGACTGGGTGGCTTAAACAAAAGAAATTTATTTTCTCACATTCTGGAGGCTAGACGTCTAAGATCAAGATGTCTGCAGGGTTGACTTCTTCTGAGGCCTTTTTCCTGGGCCTTTAGATAGCCAGTTTTCTCCCTCTGTCTTTGCATGGGCTTTCCTCTGCACGTGTTCTTATGTGAGTGTTGGTGCCTAATCTCTCCTTTTAAGGACACTAGTCATATTGGAGCAGGGTCCACCAGTATGACCTCATTTACCTTACTTAACTCGTTCATTACCCCATCATCAAATACAGTCATATTCTGAGGTACTGGGGTGCAGGAGAGGAAAAATAATTTTCCCTCTACCCTTCTAGGCCTTGGCTGAAACCCCCTCCCACCTTAATAAAAGATTAACTGGAGAAAAACAAACAGAAGTTTAATAACATGTATACCTCCTGTTTACATGGGAGATACCCAGGGAAACTGAGTAGCTCTCCCAAATGGCCCAAACCATTACCTTAAATGCCACCTTCAGTAATGACAAAAGAAAAATGGTGGGGGGAATGGGGAAAGACCACTTATGGGACGAAATGCACAGTAACAAGTAACAGGGCTGTTATGCAGGTCTAAGTCCTTGCCTTCTCCATTGCGATAAGAGTTTGTAGAGGTATAGTCATCCTTCTCTTCCTGGTACAGAGAGGGAGACATCCTTATTATTTATTGTTTTCTAATCCAGATTCCTAATTTATCCTTCCCCTTTGGTAACCATAAATTTGTCTTCTATGTCTGTGAGTCTGTTTCTGTTTTGTAAATAAATTCATTTGTATCATTTTTTTAGATTCCACATATAAATGATATCATATGATATTTGTCTTTCTCTGTCTGACTTACTTCACTCAGTATGATAATCTCTAGGTCCAAGCATGTTGCTGCAAATGGCATTATTTCATTCATTTTTGTTTAGTTGATTCAGTTATACATGTACGTGTCTATTCTTTTTCAAATTCTTTTCCCGATTAGGTTTTTACATAATATTGAGCAGAGTTCCCTGTGCTATACAGTAGGTCCTTGTTGGTTATCCATTTTATTTTATTTTTAATTAATTAATTAATTTTTGGCTGTGTTGGGTCTTCATTGCTGCGCATGGGCTATCTCTAGTTGCGGCCAGCGGGGGCTACTCTTTGTTGGGGTGTGTGGACGTCTCATTGGGGTGGCTTCTCTCGTTGCAGAGCACGGGCTCTAGGTGCGTGGGCTTCAGTAGTTGGGCTCGTGGGCTCAGTAGTTGTGGCTCGTGGGCTCAGTAGTTTTGGCTCATGGGCTCTAGAGCACAGGCTCAGTAGTTGTGGCGCATAGGCTTAGTTGCTCTGTGGCATGTGGGATCTTCCTGGACCAGGGCTTGACCCTGTGTCCCCTGCACTGGCAGGTGGATTCTTAACCACTGCACCACCAGGCAAGCCCGGTTATCCATTTAAAATATAGCAGTGTGTACATGCGAATCCCAAACTCCCTAACTCCCACCCTTACCCCTTGGTAACCATAAGTTTGTTCTCTAGGTCTGTGAGTCTGTTTCTGTTTTTGGTAATAAGTTCATTTTATCATTTTATTTTTTAGGTTCCACATATGAGCAATATCATATGATATTTCTCTTTGTCTGAGTTACTTCACTCAGTATGACAGTCTCTAGGTCCATCCGTGTTGCTGCAGATGGCATTATTTCATTCTTTTTTATGGCTGAGTAATAGTCACATATATATGAATTTCATATATTATATATAATATTCATATATTCTTTCTCATGGCTGAAGAATATTCCATTGTGTATATATATATACCATATCTTCTTTATCCCTTCATCTGTCAGTGGACATTTAGGTTGCTTCCATGTCTTGGCTGTTGTAAATAGTGCTGCAATGAACATTGGGTTGCAGGTATCTTTTCAAATTAGAGTTTTCTTCAGATATATGCCCAGGAGTGGGATTGCTGGATTATATGGCAACTCTATTTTTAGTTTTTTAAGGAAGCTCCGTACTGTTTTCCATAGTGGCTGCACCAATTTACGTTCCCACCAACAGTTTAAGAGGGTTCCCTTTCCTCCTTACCCTTTCCTGCATTTATTAGTTGTAGAGTTTTTGATGATGGGTATTCTGACAGGTGTGAGGTGATACCTCATTATAGTTTTGATTTGCATTGCTCTAATAATCAGTGACGTTAAGCATCTTATCATGTGCCTATTGGCCATCTGTATGTCTTCTTTGGAGAAATGTCTATATAGGTCTTCTGCTCTTTTTTTTGATTGTTTTTTTTTTGGTTATTGAGTTGTATGAGCTATTTGTATATTTTGGAAATTAAGTCCTTGTAAGTCACATTGTTTGCAAACATTTTCTCCCATTCTGTAGGTTGTCTTTTCATTTTGTTAATGGTTTTCTTTGCTGTGAAAAAGCAAATAAGTTTGATTAGGTTCCATTTGTTTATTTTTGCTTTTATTTCTATTTCCTTAGCAGACTGACCTAAGAAAATATTGCTACAATTTATGTCAGAGAATGTTTTGCCTATGTTCTCTTCCAGGAGTTTTATGGTGTCATTTCTTATATTTAAGCCCTTAAGCTGTTTTGAGTTTATTTCTGTGCATGGTGTGAGGGAATGTTCTAACTTCATTGATTTACATGCAGCTGTCCAGCTTCCCCAACACCACTTGCTGAAGAGACTGTCTTTTCCCCCATTGTGTATTCTTGTCTTCTTTCTTGAGAATTGACCGTAGGTGTATGGGTTTATTTCTGGGCTCGCTGTTCTGTTCTATTGATCCATGTGTCTGTTTTTATGCCAATACCATGCTACTTTGATTACTATAGCTTTGTAGTACTGTCTGAAGTCTGGGAAGGTTATGCCTCCAGCTTAGTTCTTTTTCCTCAGGATTGCTTTGGCAATTCTGGGTCTTTTATCATTCCATATAAATTTTAGGATTATTTGTTCTAGTTCTGTGAAAAATGTCATGGGTAATTTGATAGGGATTGAATTAAACCCTTATAAACAGAGATTTCCCATATAAATATAAATTTCTCTTGTAAAAGGGTAACTTCTACTCAGAGCTCCTGTGTCTGCTATTTCTTAAAATAATCAGCACAAAATAACGTGCCAAAGAAGAATATTTTGGGGTGGCAAATTCTTCTTCCCTTCAGGGAATTAGGATTGCAACATATGGATTTCAGGGGGATACAGTTTAGCTCATATTACCCCCTAAAACCTATTCACAAGCCAGTAATCAGAGTGATCCTTGCTGAAACACAAGTCAGATTGAATCACTTCTCAGCTCACAGTTGTCTTCTTGCACGTTCCCATCTGGTGCCTGGCATAGAGGAAGCACTCAATTATATTTCTTGAATGAATGTATGTTTTAAGTGTGCTTTCAAAATTTCAAATTGTTGCACCATCTGTTTAATAAAATGTAGCTCTGTCCACTTTTTCCATCTAATGAATGTAATAACCATGTGTTTTGGTATTCCAGGGCTCTTGGTTTACCTTAATGCAGGTATATTCTGTATATTTAATGCATCCTAAATAGAATTTGAATGGCACATAAAGATCAAAGATCAAGAAATTCACAATTATGTCCATTAGTCCAGTTCAAGTTATCCTACATATTGTGGGCAGCATATTTCTCAAAACCACATGTAATTGATGCAACATTCAATTCTAAATACCCATAAAAAGTAGTGCAGGCTTTCTATTTGATGTAATTCTTTTGATATCAGAAGAAATGTTCATCAAACTTTATATTCATAGTACAACTTAGTGCTTTTAACAGCAGGCTCAGTAATTAGTTGAGCAATTAAGCGACTGTAAATTATAATTTTAACTTAGAGAGACATCCTCTCTAACACCTTGGGAAGTCCATTTGCCATTACTTCCTCTAGTTTTCCAACTATAAAATAAGCTTAAACATAGATTTTCCATAAACTTGCTGACGAACTAAAGAAGATAGGTTTAGAAATGGAAGAAACCTTGCAAGGTTATCTGGTTAAGTCTCCAGCTTTCAGGCACATTAATTTTATAAGGATAGAAAGTCACCTTCTCTATTTTATTCTTGAAAATCTAAAAATGTTTAATGCATTTTAATGTTATTTTATACGAAAAACAGTATAAAGTGATTTCCATGTATTATATGTGCATCATATGGGAAGAATGCAATACTAGCTAACGTCTGTCACAGAGGTGAATGTATTTAGTGGTGCAGCTTGGTTGCATCTTAAATTTCAAAGTCAATCGTTAATATATTTAAAGTTGGGTAATCTATTTTCATTAAAGCTGTTAGTACCTGTATGTCCTGATTCACAAATCTGTCACCTGACTTCCTCTCCACAGATCATATTCTGGATTTGGAACTGAGCTTTAATATTCCTTTCCCTTTCTGAAACTGTATTCTCTTAAAAGTGGTGGCTTGTATTTCTTTTTCTTATTTTGTTGCCTCTTTTTTTTCTCTCTCTTTATTACATACCTTGTTACTAACAAAACCATCAATCAAACCATTTATACATTTTTAAAGTTCTGCATTTCTGTTATCCCAAAGGGATTTTATTTCTACAATATTTACTGCTGAGCCACATTAATTCAGCTTATCTTTTTTGAGAAGAAAACCACATATCCTTTCTTTATATACACAATTTTCTACGGCACTCTTCCCTTGGGACCTGAAGCTGAAGTTCATAATACTCGAGTGGTAGCCCATTTTAGAGTGGTGTCACCTCAGTGGTCTCCTGGAGTGGTTCCCAATTTGGGCGTAGGAGGAGGAAGCCCTCGAATGTCACGTGTTAAAGAAAAAAGACATTCTGACACTTGCTGAAGTGGCAAGGAAACTAATTATTCGACTGTCTTGATAGGTGTCGACTATCGCAATGGGGGGGAGAGATGAAACTCAACTTCAAGTACAAGAACAAGTGGGGATTTTTTAGCCAAAGAGTAGGTTAGTTGGGGGAATTGGTGGATAGAAAATTACTAAGAGGAGACGTCAAATATAGGGGAACTTCTTGCTAAACTGACCTAAGTGGATTCTTACTGAAGGCAGGCGGGGGTGATCAGAGAGCAAGGGTGATCAGATATTAAACATGGGCAGATTCTCTGAACTGGCTTAACAGGATTCCTGATAAAATTGGGCTATGCAGACCCAGCAGAGGCCAAGGTCAAGGCCTAGTCAAGAAGAGGGCTCAAAAAAAAAAAAAAAAAAAAAAAAAA
>NW_006778096.1:1011814-1039133 GCF_000442215.2 Lipotes vexillifer | reverse complement strand
CAAAAAAAAAAAAAAAAAAAAAAAAAAAAAGAGGGCTCAGAGGAGCCTGACTGATGTTTAGTTAAAGAGAGAGTCTTTGTCAAAATGTTATGTTATGGGTTTAGATGAGAGGTGTGGGAAAGTGAGCCTGTGCTGTGTATTTCAAAACAGCTCTTCAAATGAATTTGAGGCTAGTGGATGACCTAGGTTTAAGAAAACTGGTCTAAAATGTCTTCCTTAATTCCCTAAAAATATCAGCTGGTTTCAACTATGTAAATATTCTCTAATTCATTGGTTCTCAGCCTTATCTACACATTGGAAACATCTAGAGAGATTTTAAAAACTATAGATGCCTGAGCACTTCTCATTTTCACAGAATTATGGTAAGTCTATGGGAATGGGCTTTAGGGCAGGGGTGTTTTAAATCTCCCTGGCAGTCTGATGTGCTGCCAGGGTTGAGAAGCATGCCTCTAATTTAATACTATGAAGTTAAGAAAACTTAGTCAGCAATGCCCCTTCCCTCTCCCAGAAATTAAAATGATTTCTATGCTTAAATTTGGCAAATTCTTAACATTTTCTTCTCTCAGCTGAACACCAAAATTCTCTTAAATTTTTCCCACAGGAAGTATTTTTTGCATTTTAGCCATTCATCTGTGGACCAATGAGACCTTCCTCGTATCCTTTTTAGTCTGAACACCTACTTCAGCAAAGGTCTGACTGACTTCTGATATGGTAAAAAATAAGTATTTCCTGGTCCTTGCATGACTTATTCAAATAAATGAGTTTCTGAAGTTCAGATTACTATTTCTAAGTCATCCTTGTATCAGATAGCCTTTTTTTTTCCGAAAGGAATTGTATGAGTAAGGGGTGAAGGGGATAGCAAGGCATTAGGAGATAAGGGCCTGTGGTAATCTGCACTTGTTTGTTGGGTGAGGCAGAAACTTTGTCTGGTGAACTTGTACTATGGGAAATTATGTAGTCTGCTCTGAAGAAGCTGTCACCCTTGGCTGTGAGTTACCAATGCGGTTCTTTGGTCATAAGAACAATTACAAGAGCTGTCCTTTTGTCCTTGTTGTGAATATTTAACATCATCAGTGAGTCACCTTCTCAGGAAATTTTATAGCTTTTCACAGATCCGTTCCTTTTCCCTTTTTTCTGTAAATAGTTATGAAACAAATCTTTATTAATAAATTATATTTCTATAACCCCTTTTATTCTGCTAGGGCTCCCAGGTGGCAGCATACACAGAAATAAAAACATAAATAAAATTATTTCTTATGCCTTTTTAACTCTGCCTGTTGTCTGAAGCTATCATTGTTAATCCCAAGCATTTCACAAGTATTTTGAATAAAGTTCTTAAAATCCTCCAGTCTTGGAGGATGGCAACCTATTACAATGAACTATTTGTAAGATAAAGAGCTTTAAACTTTAAAAACAGCTAAGAGATGTATAAAATCTGACTTTTTGGACAGAATAGAGCCTTGGAAGAAAGTGAAAAATCATGTGTTATATATTTTGGGGAAATTTTTTATAAAAATACACAGCATATAGCACAAAAGTGTCATGTGAGAAAGTATCATGAATATATGGGATTATTTCAAAGACAGATGCATATTGGTTATGGAAGAATGGTAAAGTTCTCATAGAGTGCACTTGAACTTTTAGAATTCCACAGACATAAAATGTTTTTGTTTTTTGTCTTTTTAGTCTTATACCTCAGTACATTTAAAATAAGCTTCATTTTCTTTTTTTGCTTACACACTGACATCAGAAACTGTCATGTCTGCATTACTTAGATTATAAACAAGAGTCATTGTCTGAGGTCAGGCACTTCGTATACTCTTTAGAATCAACTCATGTCACTGGAGACTACCCAACTGTTCAGGCACTTCCCTGATTGGGATCACTCTGGGAATTAGACTGTAGCTCACAGTAACTGAGTCCTCAGAGGTCACTTGTTAGACCTGATACCTTTTTTAAAAAATCAGTCATCAGGACCGCAGCTTGCCTGAAACCAGTTGATGATATGTTAGTCTGTTTGTTTTCAGAGAATCCTGCATACCGACATGGTTCTCAAAATCAGTGGGGCAATGATGAAGTGGTTAATCATTTGTTTTCTAGCCTTACACATATCTGAACTTATCATTAATCACCAGTGTCTGTGGGTGTGCTTGCATTTTTTAGACTGGTGAGTTATAAAAATATATATATAACTGGTGAATAATGATTAACAGGAAGTGTGTAGAGAAATATCAGCTCTGTCAGTTCATTGTTTTGTGCTTAACTTGTGCCAGTATTCATTACTACAGAAGAACATTTGAATGACTTCATGTCAGCACTGTGACAAGCAGTTCAAATCTTAGAAATCTTCATAAAATACTTTGAAGCCATGAACATTTTTTTTAATGTTTATTTAATTATTTATTTTCTTCTTAGTCATCCTTTTTTTTTTTTTTTGGCGGTACGCGGGCCTGTCACTGTTGTGGCCTCTCCTATTGTGGAGCACAGGCTCTGGACGTGCAGGCTCAGCAGCCATGGCTCACGGGCCCAGCTGCTCCACGGCATGTGGGATCTTCCTGGACCGGGACACGAACCCGTGTCCCCTGCATCGGCAGGCGGACTCTCAACCACTGTGCCACCAGGGAAGCCCAGTCATCCATTTTATACACATCAGTGTATGCATGTCAATCCCAGTCGCCCAATTCATCACACCACCACCTCCAACCCCCCGTGTCTTTCCCCCCGTGGTGTCCATACGTTTGTTCTCTACATCTGTGTCTCAGTTTCTGCCCTGCAGACCGGTTCATCTGTACCATTTTCTAGGTTCCACATAATATGCGTTAATATACGATTTTTGTTTTTCTCTTTCTGACTTACTTCACTCCATATGACAGTCTCTAGATGCATCCACATCTCTACAAATGACCCAATTTCTTTCCTTTTTATGGCTGAGTAATATTCCATTGTATATATGTACCACATTTTCTTTATCCATTCGTCTGTTGATGGACATTTAGGTTGCTTCCATGACCTGGCTATTGTAAACAGTGCTGCAAGGAACACTGGGGTGCATGTGTCTTTTTGAATTATGGTTTTCTCTGGGTATACGCCCAGTAGTGGGATTGCTGGATCATATGGTAATTCTATTTTTAGTTTTTTAAGGACCTCCATACTGTTCTCCATAGTGGCTGTACCAATTTACATTCCCACCAACAGTTCAAGAGGGATCCCTTTACTCCACACCCTCTCCAGCAATTGTTTGTAGATTTTCTGAAGATGCCCATTCTAACTGGTGTGAGGTGATACCTCATTGTAGTTTTGATTTGCATTTCCCTAATAATTAATGATGTTCAGCAGCTTTTCATATACTTCTTGGCCATCTGTATGTCTTCTATGGAGAAATGTCTATTTAGGTCTTCTGCCCATTTTTGGATTGGGTTGTCTGTTTTTTTTTTAATATTGAGCTGAATGAGCTTTTTATATATTTTGGGAGATTAATCCTTTGTCCAATGATTCATTTGCAAATATTTTCTCCCAGTCTGATGGTTGTCTTTTTGTCTTGTTTATGGTTTCCTTTGCTCTGCAAAATCTTTTAAGTTTCATTAGGCCCCATTTGTTTATTTTTGTTTTTATTTCCATTACTGTAGGAGGTGGATCAAAAAAGATCTTGCTGTGATTTATGTCAAAGAGTGTTCTTCCTATGTTTTCCTCTAAGAGTTTTATAGTGCCCAGTCTTACATTTAGTTCTGTAATCCATTTTGAGTTTATTTTTGTGTATGGTGTTAGGGAGTGTTCTCACTTCATTCTTTTACATGTAGCTGTCCAGTTCTCCCAGCACCACTTATTGAAGAGACTGTCTTTTCTCCATTGTATATCCTTGCCTCCTTTGTCATAGATTAGTTGGCCATAGGCGCGTGGGTTTATCTCTGGGCCTTCTATCCTGTTCCATTGATCTATATTTCTGTTTTTGTGCCAGTACCATATTGTCTTGATTACTGTAGCTTTGTAGTATAGTCTGAAGTCAGGAAGTCTGATTCCTTCAGCTCCATTTTTTCCCCTCAAGACTGCTTTGGCTATTCGGGGTCTTTTGTGTGTCTCCATACAAATTTTAAGATTTTTTGTTGTAGTTCTGTAAAAAATGCCATTGGTAATTTGATAGGGATTGCATTGAATCTGTAGATTGCTTTGGGTAGTATAGTCATTTTCACACTGTTGATTCTTCCAATCCAAGGACATGGTATATCTCTCCATCTGTTGGTATCATCTTTAATTTCTTTCATCAGTGTCTTATAGTTTTCTGCATCCAGGTCTTTGGCTTCCTAGGTAGGTTTATTCCTAGGTATTCTTTTTGTTGCAATGGTAAATAGGAGTGTTTCCTTAATTTCTCTTTCAGATTTTTCAGAATTAGTGTATAGGAATGCAAGAGATTTCTGTGCATTAATTTTTTATCCTGCAACTTTACCCAATTCATTGATTAGCTCTGGTAGTTTTCTGGTGGCATCTTACGGATTCTCTATGTATAATATCATGTCATCTGCAAACAGTGACAGTTTTACTTCTTAATTTCCAATTTGTATTCCTTTTATTTCTTTTTCTTCTCTGATTGCCATGGCTAGGACTTACAAAACTATGTTGAATAATAGTGGTGAGAGTGGACATCCTTGTATTGTTTGTGATCTTAGAGGAAATGCTTTTAGTTTTTCACCATTGAGAATGATGTTTGCTGTGGGTTTGTCATATATGGCCTTTATTATGTTGAAGTAGGTTCCCTCTGTGCCCACTTTCTGAAGAGTTTTTATCATAAATCGGTGTTGAATTTTGTCAGAAGCTTTTTCTGCCTCTATTGAAACGATGATATGGTTTTTATTCTTCAGTTTGTTAATATGGTGTATCACATTGATTGATTTGCGTATACTGAAGAATCCTTGCATCTCTGGGAGAAATCCCACATGATCATGGTGTATGATCCTTTTCGTGTGTTGTTGGATTCTGTTTGCTAGTATTTTGTTGAGGATTTTTGCATCTATATTCATCAGTGATATTGGTCTGTAATTTTCTTTTTTTTTATAGTATCTTTGTCTGGTTTTGGTGTCAGGGTGATGGTGGCCTCATAGAATGAGTTTGGGAGTGTTCCTTCCTCTGCAAGGAAGAGTTTGAGAAGGATGGGTGTTAGCTCTTCTCTAAATGTTTGATAGAATTCACCTGTGAAGCCATCTGGTCCTGGACTTTTGTTTTTTGGAAGATTTTTAATCACAGTTTCAATTTCATTACTTGTGATTGGTCTGTTCATATTTTCTGTTTCTTCCTGGTTCAGTCTTGGAAGGTTATACCTTTCTAAGAATTTGTCCATTTCTTCCAGGTTGTCCATTTTATTGGCATAGAGTTGCTTGTAGTAGTCTCTTAGGATGCTTTGTATTTCTGTGGTGTCTGTTGCAGCTTCTCCTTTTTCATTTCTAATTTTATTGATTTGAGTCCTCTCCCTCTTTTTCTTGATGAGTCTGGCTAATGGGTTATCAATTTTGTTTGTCTTCTCAAAGAACCAGCTTTTAGTTTTATTGATCTTTGCTATCGTTTTCTTTGTTTCTATTTCATTTATTTCTGATCTGATATTTATGATTTCTTTCCTTCTGCTAACTTTGGGTTTCGTTTGTTCTTCTTTCTCTAGTTCCTTTAGGTGTTAGGTTAGATTGTTTGAGATTTTTCTTGTTTCTTGAGGTAGGCTTGTATAGCTATACACTTCCCTCTTAGAGCTGCTTTTGCTGCATCCCATAGGTTTTGGATCATCGGGTTTTCATTGTCATTGGTCTCTAGGTATTTTTTGATTTCCTCTTTGACTTTTGCAGTGATCTCTTGGTTATTTATTATTTATTTATTTTAAAAAAAACATCTTTATTAGAGTATAATTGCTTTACAATGGTGTGTTAGTTTCTGCTTTATAACAAAGTGAATCAGTTATACATATACATATATTCCCATATCTCTTCCTTCTTGCATCTCCTTCCCTCCCACCCTCCCTATCCCACCCCTCTACGTGGTCACAAACCACTGAAGTGATCTCCCTGTGCTATGTAGCTGCTTCCCACTAGCTATCTATTTTACATTTGGTAGTGTATATATGTCCATGCCACTCTCTCACTTTGTCACAGCTTACCCTTCCCCCCTCCCCATATCCTCAAGTCCATTTTCTAGTAGGTCTGGTCTTTATTCCCATCTTACCCCTAGGTTCTTCATGACCTTTTTATTTTTTCTTAGATTCCATATATATGTGTTAGCATATGGTATTTGTTTTTCTCTTTCTGACTTACTTCACTCTGTATGACAGACTATAGGTCCATCCACCTCACTATAAATATCTCAATTTCGTTTCTTTTTGTGCCTGAGTAATATTCCATGTATATATGTGCCACATCTTTATCCATTCATCTGATGATGGGCACTTAGGTTGCTTCCATGTCCTGGCTATTGTAAATAGAGCTGCAATGAACATTTTGGTACATGACTCTTTTTTTTTTTTTTTTTCCTAATTTCTAATTTTTATTTTTATTTTATTTATTTATTTTTTTAACATCTTTATTGGGGTATAATTGCTTTAAAATTGTGTGTTAGTTTCTGCTTTATAACAAAGTGAATCAGTTATACATATACATATGTTCCCATATCTCTTCCCTCTTCATCTCCCTCCCTCCCACCCTCCCTATCCCACCCCTCTTGGTTATTTAGTAACGTAGTGCTTGGCCTCCATGTGTTTGTGTTTTTTACGTTTTTTTCCATGTAATTGATTTCTAATCTCATAGCGTTGTGGTCAGAAAAGATGCTTGATATGATTTCAGTTTTCTTAAATTTACTGAGGCTTGATTTGTGACCCAAGATGTGATCTATGCTGGAGAATGTACTGTGCCCACTTGTGTCATTTAAAGCTTGTGTTTCCTTATTAATTTTCTGTTTGGATGATCTGTCCATTGGTGTACGTGAGGTGTTAAAGTCCCCCACTATTGTGTTACTGTCGATTTCCTCATTTAGAGCTGTTAGCAGTTGTCTTATGTATTGAGGTGCTCCTATATTGGGTGCATATATGTTTATAATTTTTATATCTTCTTTTTGGATTGATCCCTTGATCATTAGGTAGTGTCCTTCCTTGTCTCTTGTAACATTCTTTATTTTAAAGTCTATTTTATGTGATATGAGTATTGCTACTCCAGCTTTCTTTTGATTTCCATTTGTATGGAATATCTTTTTCCGTCCCCTCACTTTCAGTCTGTATGTGTCTCTAGGTCTGAAGTGGGTCTCTTGTAGACAGCATATATATGGGTCTTGTTTTTGTATCCATTCAGCAAGCCTGTGTCTTTTGGTTGGAGCATTTAATCCATTGACATTTAAGGTAATTATTGATATGTATGTTCCTATTACCATTTTCTTAATTGTTTTGGGTTTGTTATTGTAGGTCCTTTTCTTCTCTTGTGTTTTCCACTTAGAGAAGCTTCTTTAGCCTTTGTTGTAGAGCTGGTTTGGTGGTGCTGAATTCTCTTAGCTTTTGCTTGTCGGTAAAGCTTTCGATTTCTCCATCGAATCTGAATGAGATCCTTGCTGGGTAGAGACATCTTGGTTGTAGGTTCTTCCCGTTCATCACTTTAAGTATATCATTCCACTCCCTTCTGGCTTGTAGAGTTTCTGCTGAGAAATCAGCTGTTAACCTATGGGAGTTCCCTGGTATGTTATCTGTCATTTTTCCCTTGCTGCTTTCAATAATTTTTCTTTGTCTTTAATATTTGCCAATTTGATTACTGTGTATCTTGGTGTGTTTCTCCTTGGGTTTATCCTGTATGGGACTCTCTGTGCTTCCTGGACTTGGGTGGCTATTTCCTTTCCCATGTTAGGGAAGTTTTTGACTGTAATCTCTTCAAATATTTTCTTAGGTCCTTGCCCTCTCTGTTCTCCTTCTGGGACTCCTATAATGCGAATGTTGTTGTGTTTAATGTTGTCCCAGAGGTCTCTTAGGCTGTGTTAATTTCTTTTTATTCTTTTTTCTTTATTCTGTTCCACATCAGTGAATTCTGCCATTCTGTCTTTCAGGTCACTTATCCGTTCTTCTGCCTCAGTTATTCTGCTACTGATTCCTTGTAGTGTAGTTTTCATTTCAGTTATTGTATTGTTCATCTCTGTTTGTTTGTTCTTTAATTCTTCTAGGTCTTTGTTAATCATTTCTTGCATCTTCTCGAGCTTTGCCTCCATTCTTTTTCCGAGGTCCTGGATCATCTTCACTATCATTATTCTGAATTATTTTTCTGGAAGATTGCCTATCTCCGTTTCATTTAGTTGTTTTTCTGGAGTTTTATCTTGTTCCTTCATCTGGTACATAGCCCTCTGCCTTTTCATCTCGTCTATCTTTCTGTGAATGTGGTTTTTGTTCCGTAGGCTGTAGGATTATAGTTCTTCTTGCTTCTACTGTCTGCCCTCTGGTGGATGAGGCTATCTAAGAGGCTTGTGCAAGTTTCCTGATGGGAGGGACTGGTGGTGTCTAATGCTGGCTGTTGCTCTGGTGGGTAGAGGTCAGTAATACTTTAATCTGCTTGTCTGCTAATGGTTGGGGCTGTGTTCCCTCCCTGTTGGTTGTTTGGCCTGAGTCAACCCGACACTGGAGCCTACCTGGCTCTTTGGTGGGGCTAGTGGCAGACTCTGGGAGGGCTCATGCCAAGGACTTCTTCTGCCAGTGTCCTTGTCCTCACGGTGAGACACAGCCACCCCCTGCCTCTGCAGGAGACCCTCCAACACTAGCAGGTAGGTCTGGTTCAGTCTACTATGGGGTCACTGCTCCTTCCCCTGGGTCCTGGTGTGTACGCTACTTTGTGTGTGCCCTCCAAAGAGGAGTCTCTGTTTTCCCCAGTCATGCCCAAGTCCTGCAGTCAAATCCCACTAGCTTTCAAAGTCTGATTCTCTAGGAATTCCTCCTCGTGTTGCCAGGCCCCCAGGTTGGGACGCCTGACGTGTGGCTCAGAACCTTCACTCCAGTTGTTGGACTTCTGTGGTATAAGTATTCTCCTGTTTGCGAGTCACCCACCCAGCAGTTATGGGATTTGATTTTATTGTGATAGCACCCCTCCTAACGTCTCATTGCAGCTTCTCCTTTGTCTTTGCATGTGGGGTATCTTTTTTGGTGAGTTCCAGTGTCTTCCTGTCAATGATTGTTCAGCAATTAGTTGTGATTCCGGTGTTCTCGAAAGAGGGAGTGAGAGCATATCTTTCTACTCTGCCATCTTGAACCCTGAAGCCATGAACATTTTCACTGTGGCATATAATGACAAATAATCTTTCTTTATCGTTCTCTCTGTATTGCCTAGGTTCAGACTTGGGAGAGGATTTCCCACAACTGAAGAATATTTTTTGTGTAGGTTTTTTAACTAAGGGTCTTAGTTAAGTTTTTACTCCCTCGCTGTTTATATCCACATAGTTTAAAAATTATTTATATTCCTTCTTTAAGCCCAAATGTATTCTTTCAAATTTAGATTCATCTGTTTTATTTCAGGAAAATTGTTAGACCTGAAAGTGGTGAATTCTCCCTATACTCTTTGGCGCTAGACAGTAAACCATCTGGGGTTTGCTCTTGCCTTGAGGCCAACCACCCACATAGTAGTCTCAGTAGGTAGAGTTGGTCAATTATGTTTTGGTTTGGTGAATCTGAAGTTTATTCTCTTCTGTGAATTTATCATTCTTGATTGGTCTTTTCAAGGACAATTCTTTTTTAGCTTTTAGAATATAAGGCATATAAGCCATGGCTCCTCGAAATCCCTGTTACGTCTCTGGTCAATTATCCAGTTGCACTTCTAGTACTTAGCATTGGCCAATCAGAGGCATACATGAATAAAGTTCAGAATTGGTCAGATATGGCTATCAGAACCAAAGCAATGGCCATGTGAGTTTGTGAGTACACACACATAATCACTGAGAGTCTCAGGCAAGTTTCTTTGACAAACATAGTCTTTGTTGTCCTTGTGTCATGTATTTGCTTCTTGAATCTCCAGTGCCTTACTAACTCCTTTGTTTTTGAGTGCACTATGTTTACTCCCTGCTATTTCCACTTCTGCTAAATCCCAGTCTTATAGAGTGTTTTCAAGAAATACCTATAGCATTTCCTTTTGGATAGAGAAATTAGAATGCAGAGGATTGACTTGACTTTCACGATTTGAAATAGAGGTATTTCAGGCATTTGGCTCATGAGCCACCTTTTTAAACCTTGTCTGGTATGTAGGAGACAGTCAATAAATATTTCTTAAGTGAATGATTGAACATTGAATTAATCTTTAATGGTGCCAGCCAACCTCACACCTTATCATATGTCTTCTCTTTGCTGGTCAGATATTTCAGAGGTTTTTCACTGTGATACAGTCTCAAATTCAAACTCCTTATCTTGTCAGTGAAGTTTCAAAATGATTTGCATCATATGTATTTTGAATCTTATCTTGCATTTTGTCCTTGCAAGAGAGAAAATTAAATCATTAATGCTAATACTAAGTCACATACTTTTTACACAGGAATAATATACATATAACACACTCTTTGTGGGGTTTGTTTGAATGATGGTGTAGGTATTTGAACATAATATATTAAATATCTGAACGTTATGAAAGATCTATATGCTGAAATCTATAAAACATTGATTAAGGAACTTGAAAATGATACAAAGAAATGGAAAGATATCCTGTGTTCTTGGATTAGAAGAATTATTATTGTTAAAATGTCCATACTACCCAAAGCAATCTACTGATTTAATGTAATCCCTATCAAAATACCCATGACAGTTTTCACAGAACTAGAACAAATAATCCTGAAATTTATATGGAACAACAAAAGACCCCAAATAGCCAAAGCAGTCTTGATAAAGAAGAACAAAGCTGGGGTCATCATACTCCCTGACTTCAGACTATTCCACAAAGCTACAGTGATCAACACATTATGGTACTGGCACAAAAATGGACACATAGATCAATGGAACAGAATAGAGAGACCAGAAATAAACCCAGGCACTCATGGTTAATTAATATATGACAAAGGAAGCAAGATATACAATGGATAAAAGACAGTCTCTTCAATAAGTGGTGCTGGGAAGACTGAACAGCTACATGTAAAAGAGTGAAATTAGAACATTCTCTAACACCACATACAAAAATAAGCTCAAAATGGATTGAAGACCTAAATGTAAGACCTTGAAACATAAAACTCCTAGAGGAAAACATAGGCAAAGCACATTTTGACATAAATTACAGCAATATTTTCTTGGATCTGCCTTCTGAAGTAAAGGAAATAAAGGCAAAAGTAAACAAATGAGACCTATTTAAATTAAAAGGTTTTTCACAGCAAAGGAGACCATCATCAAAACGAAAACACAACCTACTGAGTGGGAGAAAACATTTGCAAATGATATGACCAATAAGGGATTACTATCCAACATATATAAATAACCCATACAACTCAACATCAAAAAAGCAAACAACCTGATTTAAAAATGGGCAGAAAAAGTGAATAGATATTTTTCCAAAGAGGAAATGCAGATGGCCAGTAGGCATATGAAAAGATGCTGAACATTGCTAATCATCAGAGAAATGCAAATGAAAACCACAGTGAGATAGCACCTCACACCTGTCAGAATGGCTATCATCAAAAAGACCACAAACAACAAATGTGGATTTGGAGAAAAGGGATCCCTTGTACACTGTTGGTGGGAATGTAAATTGGTGCATCCACTATGGAAAACTATATGGGGGCTTCTAAAAAAATTGAAAATAAAACTACTAAATTATTCAGCAATTTTACTCCTATGTATATATTCAAAAATGAAAACAGTAATTCAAAATGAACATGCACCCCAATGTTCATAGCAGCATTATTTACAGTAGCCAAGATATGGAAGCAACCTAAGTCTCCATCAACAGATGAATGGTTAATGAAGATGTTTCATACACACACACACACACACACACAGACACACACACACACACACACAGACACACACAGACACACACACGTATATTTCATTAGTCATGAGAAAGAATGAAAATCTGCCATTTGCAACATTGTGGATGGACCTAAACAGTATTATTTTTTTTAAATTTTTGGCTGTGTTGGGTCTTCATTGCTGCATGTGGGCTTTCTTTAGTTGCAGCGAGCGGGGGCTACTCTTCATTGCGGTGCACGGGCTTCTCTTAACAGTATTATTCTTAGTGAAGCATGTGAAGCCAGAGAAAGACAAATACTCTGTTATAACTGATGTGTAAAATGTAAAAAAATAGAATAAATGAATGTATGTAACAAAACAGAAACACTCACAGATATAGAAAACAAACTACTGGTTACTAGTGGGGGCAGGGAAGCGGGGAGGGGAAAGATAAGGGTATGGGATTAAGAGAGACAAACTACTACGTATAAAATAGGTAAGCAACAGGATATATTGGATATAACAGGATATAAAATAGGTACAGCACAGAGAAACGTAGCAATTATTTTGTAATAACTTTAAATGAAGTTTAATCTATAAAAATATTGAATCATTATGCTGTATATCTGAAACTAATATAATATTGTAAATCAACTATACTTCAATAAAAAATTACCAATTTTCTTCATAGAAATTAACATATTTTTGTAAAAATATCCTGCTACTATTCAGAAATAAAGCATTTGAAAAACAAAATAAATAAATATTTGAATATTATCTCTTTTCAGACTACATTTAATGCTGAGAACCAACTGAATGAGATTTTCTTTCTCATTGACTTCGCTATTCATTTTTAGTCATATTAACCAAAAAACCATTATGGAGATGTAGTGACTATGTCTATGAACTGATACAGTTTTTAGTTCAAATTTCTTTGGTGAAAACTGCTGGCTGAAATATATTTAGAATTTTTTCCCATTTTTTTTCCTGTAATTTTCAATGATTTAAAAGGAAAGAAAAAGTCAAAATGAATGCAACTTTAAATAAAATTTCACCATATTAAATGAATACATAATGTTAAATATTATGAAGAAATTACTAAAGAAAAGGAGAATCTAGGAAGTAGAAACTATACATATATAATAATTATGTATGTATATATAATTATAGTACATATTGAATGTGAACATTTTTCACTTATTTTGTTAGAATATTTTGAAAAGATGAAGAAAATTAAATCACGACAGTGATGAAAAGAAATAGGAATTTGTGATATATGAAGTGTGGTTTTGTCTAGATTTTGTGTATACTCAGTGTAAACAATTGCTAAAGTTATTAGACAATGACAAGACTGAAAAAAATAAATTTATACTCGATATCAGTAAAAGACCTTTGCCTTAATTTCTCTAGTCATATATTCTGATGATGCTTCTCAGCATCTAAACATGCTTAAATATCTTCCTCTTCAAAGCCGTAATAAAGCACCAAACAGAACCAACCCTAAAACACTGTCTCAGAGTCAGTTTCTCTTCTAGCTTCTACCTTTTTCAGTTTTATCCTCAGATCCAAACTTCTCACAAGACTTGCTGACCCAAGTGGCAACATTTCGTCACTTCCCATTCACTCCTTAGTCCATTATAATCTGGCCTTTTCTCCCTTTGCTTCGGCAAATTAGTTCTCCTTTAAGACCACTGCTGAAATCCTTATCCCTAAACCTATTTATGTACTTCACTTCTTAGTAGCAGCTGACACTTGTGACGGCTCTCTTTGAAATACTTCCTTGACTTCAGCTGTGTGGATCTCCCTTTTACCTGTTGGGCCACACCTTTCCTCTACCTGGGCATTAAATGCTGAAATTCCTCAAGACTATCCTTTGCTCCCTTCCGTTTTCTGTGTATTCTCTCTAGGGTATACAATTCACACCCACAGTTTAATTTACCATCTGTATGATAAGGGCTCTGAAATTGGTATTTTGATCTCAGACTTCTCTCAGCTCCAGTTTTGCATATACATACTGTGCCTACTTAAAATCTCTTTTTAGATGTTTCAAAGGTGCCTTAAACTCAACATGTCTAAAATTTCATCCATTGCTTTCTGTTTTAAACTCATTATCCTCCTGTATTTCCTACCACAGTGAATTCTACGACATTTCATCCAAACTTCTTCTGTGCTGTGCTCCAACTACACTGGCCTGCCTGCCATTCTTTGAAAAAACCAAGATAATTTCTATCAGAGGACCTCTGCATTTGCTTTTCCTTCTGCCCTGAATGTCCTGCCTCTAGAGCTTTCCGTGACTCTATCTTACTCTTTACTTATTTATTTTAATAAAGGCATTTTATTTATTTTTTAAAATATTTATTTATTTATTTGGCTGCGCCTCGTCTTAGTTGCGGCACACGGGATCTTCATTGCTGCGTGCGGGGTCTTTGCTACAGCATGCAGGATCTTTTAGCTGCAGCAGGATCTTTAGTTGGGGCATGCGGGATCTAGTTCCCTGACTAGGGATCAAACACGGGCCCCTTGCTTTGGGAGCACAGAGTCTTAACCACTGGGCCACCAGGGAAGTCCCTATCTTATTCTTTATTCACTTCTCATTTTAATAGTACCTCCTCAAAGAAGCTCTCCCTTGAGCATCCTGTCTAAAGGAGTGGCTCACCTACTCCTGTTGTTCTCTATGTATTTCTGCTTTTCTTTTTTGTGCTTTTAAGTATCTATTATGATGTTATATTTTATATGTGTATTGCATTTTCTCCCAACTAGAATCTAAGCTCTTTAAGGGAAGTTAACTTTGTTGTGTTGTTCATAACTGTCAAAAATACTGTCTGCAACAAGTCAGTTTTTCTTACTAGTCCCCAAATTCCTTCCTTTCTCTTTATCCCCATTGCCACTGTCCTAGTCTGAGCAGCCATCGTCTCTTGCCTGCGATAGCTTCCTAACCACATCCATTTAGTTACCTTTAAATCCGCATATTTTCTGCCCTGCAACTAAAGTGGTATTTTTACAGAAGCAAATCTGATAATGCTTCTTTACTCTTTAAAAACATTCAGGCATTTCCCATTATTCTCAAGATAATGATCAAAATCTTTAACATGAGCTGTAAAGCCAAGCATGATCCCCTTCATCTCTTACTGCTTTTCCCCTTGCTCTCTTTCTTCCAACTACTCTGGTGTTTTGAAGTCTCCTCAAATGCATCATTTCCCTCCCATCTTGGAGTCTTTCATATGTTTCTTTGGCTTGGAAGTTTCTTCAACTGCTCCTACCCCCCAGCTCTGGATTTAATCTGGTTAATCCCTCCCTACTCTTCAAATTTTTCAGTCCAAAGTCCAATATACTGTGTGCCTGGCACTGTGCTGTGATCGAAAATATAATGGTGATCTGAAAAGACAAGACTCTACTCTCTTACCCTTTAAGCCTAGAGCAGAAACCTGATATAAAGTAATTTGGCTCCCAATACTAACTCTTTCTAACCCTGTAACCCTTTCACAGTTTGTAACTATACATATCTATGAATTTATGAAATTGGTTTTTACCTCCCTCCCTAAGCAGTAAGCTTCATGATTTGCAGTATGTATCTGTGAAAAAAATAAAAAAATACGCATCCATATAGTATATACTTCTTGAACACTAACTATGGTACATATTCGAACCCAAACTTGACTTCAATAATAATATCTTGTAAATCTATCAAATATCTTCGATGAAGACAATTCCATGGTTAAAATTTGAAGCTTCTGTTATTACACACTCAGCTCAAGCTTTACCGTCTCTCTTTTGTATAATCTACGTTTTATTTCTAAGCATACCTGTAATTATGTTTAATAGGAATTTTGCTTGTGCTCTTGTTTACAGTATCCTTTGATGAAATTGCAACTTTGGTCAAATATAATCCTGACTGAATGGGTTCAGTGGTCTTCGCCACTGCATTTAACTTAATCTGTTGGCAACATGGAGAGAACACATTTCTTTCTATTTGGCAGGATGTTAACTCATTTCAGCCACGGAAGCTGTAATTTTCTGAATGGTATCCTAGTGGCTGGCAAAAGTTAATGCAGGTTTCCAGTCCCTTCCTCATGCCAATGGTACGATTTACACACTGAGAATCTGCTAGATGTATGTTGTATCAAACCAATGCATGATATAAAACATGATGAGTTTAATTCAGCAAGTGTGTTTTGAATTCTAATCTGTGAAAACGCTTTTGTCAGCACTAGTGGGGGGGGGGGATAGACTAAAAAGTATGAGAGAGTCAGAACTTTCAATAACATTGAAGTCTTATTAGGGTGATAAAACTTACACACATTTCCATGGGGACTTCTTGCCATCATCCAATAGCATTATTTATTCTTGGCTTTTTCCAGACACTAATTGCCTTTTCCAAATCCCCTCTCTGTAAGAAGCCCACTATTTGTGTGGTTATGCAATTTTGAAATCTTGGAATTCTATGAGGCTAACCTCTTTTATAGCCTGAGTCTACTAGGTCTTCAAGTGGTATCTCTCCCTGTTCAAAACTCACTCTTTTTTTAAACCCTATCATTTTCATTCCTGTGACTCACATTGCCTTTCTCTTTTTACCCAACGAAGACATAAGTTTCTAAACTATTTTATAGAGCTGGGCCAGTGGGATGTCATTCAGCCAGAAAAAAAAAAATGTGAATGGCACCCTATGGGCTATGCAAAGAGGTGGCTCTCCTATAGAGGATCCTCTAACCAAATATTTAAAAATTGGTTCTCAAGTACTTGAAACCTTCAAACGAAAAGGAATTCACCATTTAATTAATTTTGAGGTTAGATATTTCTAATGGTGGTAATTTCAGTATACTAAAATCTATCCTTTCTTTTTTGGTTCTTACTTCTTCTTCCATTTAATGCTCTAAATGTTTGGAGAAACCATAGTGCCCTATAAGATCTGAACATCATCAGATATGTTCACCTTTTCTCTAATTATTTCTCACATGGTAAGGTATCTAGACCCCCTAAAAGGCCCCTTGAGCCGAGACAGAGCTGGAATGTACTAATCTAGATTTTAAGCTAATAGGTTTTTAAGAAAAGCTTCTGTTTTCTCATAACTGGATTTATTTTTACCCAAGAGACTACAAAATTCTGTTGAATGTGATATTGTAATGATACTATATTTCAACATATTTGTTTCTAAATGTGATAAAGGGGAAATACACATTCTGGGCAGAGATGTACTTTAAGAGCTTTAACCCACAGATTGTACATATCATAGGCATTCCTTAAGACAGTTAGTTGACAGAGTTTCCATTTTAGCTGCTAATTGAGGCTAAACAAACCAATACTCTACATTTGATAAAATGTAGTTGACTCAAAATTGGGGGAGATATTTGAGTCTCTGTACTGAAGTGAAATCTGAAAAAACAAGTTTACTTTTAACTCTAACATGAAACTTTAGTAGGATTTCTAGGTGCAAAATATACTTGAAGTGACAAATTGGACTTTGAATAATTGGTTAACATAGCAAGTATTTTGTGCTTTGGAAGCTAGGACACTTTATGCAGGATCACTTGAATAAAATTAATATAATATTTCTGCATATTTTCTCCTTGTTAAAAGATTGCTCATTTTCTGCCAAAGGAGATATTAAAATACTCAGAAGCATATTTTTTTGTTCCCTGTATGCTCTCAGGAGCTAAGAGTGATACTGTCTCCATGCCTTTTATTTTCGAATATGATAAAAAAAATTCAAATAATAATTTAGGATACAAAGTATGAGAGCTAGTTGAAACAGAGTGTGCACTTTGTAAAAGCAGCCTATTTGATCTGTTGACCACCTGCCTTGCAATTGTAGCTGTTAATATGATTTCTATAATCCAGAGGCAAAGAGATGAGAACATGGCCACGGAATACATAATTGATAGACGGAGACCCTCTTCTCGTTCTCTGTCATTGCAGTAGATGCTAATACTACTTTAGGGACAATAAATTGTAAAGGAGCCAGAGCCTTCTTTATTTACTCTTATCAGCCCTGTAAAGCAGGGGCCATTTTGATAAACTTAAGTAGAGTAGCCCAGGGAGCATCACATCAGACTCTCTGGATGAACCATAAAGTTATTTTTGCCAGTACTCCTAGGATAAACTATCACCTTAACCTCTTTATACATCTTTCTGTCAGGAATACTAATTCTGTTTATTTTAATGCCCACAGTTTTAGATGCAATAACTTGTTTGAATTCTTCCCTTATTAGGATAGTTCCATTTATATTCAGACATCCCTAGTGATATCCTGATTGTGAAATGCAGTGGGTGTGTTTCTGTCATTGTCTTACTGGAACTTGAGGCTGCATTTGACATTTCTGTGATATTCTACTTTCACATGCTTCTTGTAATGTTCCTCTCTACTCCCTTCATGTTTTCCTATCTCACTATCCATCCCTCAAATGTATGTGTTTCTCATGGTGGCAGATCCTACTAATTACTCAATATCCATTCTTTTCTTTTTCTTTACTAGTGGGTTCCTGATTTTAATGGGGCCAAACCATACTACAGGTAAATGTAGTAGTCACTTTTCCAGACTCTTCTGAGAGCAGTTCTGGGCAATGAGATGGAATAAAAAATTCTCAAGGGTAGGCTTCTGGAAAAACTATTGTTTTCTAGATAGAAAGGGGCATTTGCCTTTTCCCTTTCCCCTTATTCTTGCCAAGAATTCAAAGCATGCATATTAGATTCCTGACGGTAGACAAGCTCGCTTGTGACCTTGAGGGCGAAAAGCAAAGCCAAGGGGACTTGGAAAAGCAAAGCCAGACAGATCATGGTTCTTTATTTCTTTTTTGATCTACCTCCCTCTGGACTTTTCATTTTGTCATAAAAATAAACTCCTCTTTGGTTAAGCTACTATGATTTTTGCTTACTTGCAGCCTGAAGCAAATCATGCCAATCTTTGCTTAAGTATTGCGTTTTTTAAATGTTTAAAACCTTTTAGTATTTTTGTGTTTTTTTATATTTTACTTTGTTTTTATATTATGTTTTTTAACTATTAGTTAACACAACGTCTCACTTTAATGACAACTCCTTAAATGCAGAGGTTGTGTTCTTCACTCCTGTACCCAAACTACCTTACATTGGGAAAAAGGCAAGAACTCATTCTCTGATTTGTTATACAGGAATAAGAAACAGAGTTGGGAATTACAGAATCCATGGAAATGTTTGCTATTTTTGTACTATTCAAACTTTTCATTATGTTATCATTTTTTGGTAAAAAGTGTAATAATTTTTAGTGAAGCCCTAAAAAATAGTAATTGAGTGCAAGTTTCCTGATAACCAGGAGTTGCAGAGAACCCATCAAGGCAGGGAGGTCAGCTTTAAACAGACTGACTTCTGTAATTTAATAGAAAGGAAGGAGGAGAGGATGGCTGTAGGTGGGTGATGGTGTGACTAATCAAGCATTCAGACAGAGAAGAGACTATGGTCTGAGAGTGGCAATCTTCCGGTTTTACTTCTCTGCTAGTTTTCTAGTTTGTCTACCACCACTGTCATTTAGAAATGTATGCCTCTCCTGGACAACTTCCATGGCCTCCAGCTTTGTTTTTTCAAATTAATCCACAATCATCAGGATCCCATCTAAAATGAAAACTGGGCCTTGTCAGTCCGTTGTCTAAATCAAAGCCCCTTTTGCCACAGGTAAAAATCTAAGCATCGCACACTGTTCGCTCCTGGTCCGCTTGCCTTGTTTCTTCCCACTCCACGCCTTGTACTTCAGTGCCTCGTCTGCTGGGAACGTTTGCACTGTTCCGCGTGGCCCATGTCCCTGTTTGACCGCACACACCTTCACAGGTTGTCTTCATTGCCCATGCTCCTGATCAGTTACCTGGTTGCTTGGCTAATGCCTCTTCATATTTTACGACTAAGCTCTACTCTGTCTACTAAGGAAGCTTCAAACACTTAATTGCTGTGCACCCTTAAATAAGTTACTAAACACTTTACTTTCCTCATTAGTAAAGTGGGGATAATAATGGAACTTACCTTGTGGAGTTGTTGTGAGGTTGGAATGGGTCAACACACGAAACTACTTAGAACATAGTAAATAAGCACACTCTGTATTAGTACTGTATATATTAATTATCATTAAAATAACTTTTCCAATCCTTTTCCAGCAAAGCTGAATTAAATATATCTGTAATATGTTCCCATAATGCCATGTCATATTTGTAATTTTTGACTTAATCCTTGACAGGCAATACAGCATTGTGGAGCCAGAGTAGTATATGGGTTTTAATTTTAGTTCTGCTACTTACTAGCTGTATGGCCCTGAGAATGTTAATAACCACTCTGTGCCTCATTTTCCTCACTAGTAAAATAGGTATAATACAGGATCTATTTCACAGATTGTTGTGAGGAATAAATGAGTTAATATATGATAAGCTCTTAGGACAGTGCCTGGAATATATGTTTTTAACCACCAGAAAGTAAGCTTTCTTTTTTTCCCCAGCTTTATTGAGATATAATTGACATATAACACTGTGTAAGTTTAAAGTGTACAACATAATGATTTGATATATGTATATATTGAGAAATAATTACTACAAAAGGTTAGCTAAAACATCCATCACCTCACATAGCTACAATTGTGTGTGTGTGTGTGTGTGTGTGTGTGTGTGTGTGTGGTGAGAACTGTTAAGATCTATTCTCTTAGCAACTTTCAAATATGCAGTATGGTATTGTTAACTATGGTCACCATGTTGCAAATTACATCCTTAGAACTTATTCATGTATAACTTGAAGTTTATATCCTCTGACCAACTTTGTCGATTCTTCTTCCCCCAACCTCCCTGCACGCACACCCCAATAATATGTACACAGACCACCCCAGGTGACCACCAATCTGTTGTTCCTATGGGTTTGGTCTCTTTAGATTCATATAAGTTGCGTCGTACCATATTTATCTTTCTCTGTCTATCTCACTTGGCATAATGCCCTCAAGTTCCAACGTGATAAAGTGTGTATTCTGAAAACATCAAAATCGAGTCCATGGGGAGAAAGACTGGGGAGGGGCAAGCCAGGGTAGGAGATCAGTTAGAAGACTGATGGAGTAGCCCAGGCCAGAAACCAAGATAGAAACAACCATGGTGTAGAGAGAAAGGGACAGATTTGGGAAATGTTAAGGATTTATAACAGGCAATTATTGTTACTGACTAGAGGTGATGAAGGATATTAGAATGGCTCCCATGTATCTAGATTATATTACTGGATGTAGAGGGACCGTTAATCAGTGTAGAGAGAAAAGGAGAAAAAGTAAGTTTTATTAGGGAAAAGTGATAACTTCTGTTTATAGTGGTGTCTGTGGCCAGATGGATGTGCCTGGCAGGCAGTTGTTACAAGGGTCTGGATCTCAGGAGAGTATCCAAGGCTGGAGATACAGGTTCAGGAATCATTACTATATGAGTTTTCATGGAGACCATTGTTGAGGACATCACAGATGAAGTATATACAGCAGGGCAATAAACAGAGAATGAACTGTAACTTGGCACAGTGGCAAACTGGTTTATATTTTAGAGATAAGGAACAAAAGATCTTGGAACATTTCAAGAAACTTCTAATGGAAAGTCCATGCTTAAGGTCATGGAAAAAGCCTGGTGTCTTTTCTCAGAGATCTTAAAAACCGGAGTTTCTGATATGTATTTATACTGATGATTCAACAAAAGAGTATATGTGTAAAATGTAAAACACAAAACAAAGCAAGCAAACCACCAAAACCCAAAATTCTTAAGTATAGTCTTAGCTGTAAACAACCTCCATTTATCCTTTTTAATCAGAGAAGGCTGTAGGGAAGTCCTGCACTTTGAATTTATAGGTTTTTTTTTTTTTTTTCCAGTGTGAAAAGTAGGTTTTTAGTACATGTACACATGTGCGTACACCATTGACACAAAAGTTTTATAAAACAACACTCACTCTTAATTCTTGTGATGCACTCAGTATTTTTCATTTCATTCCATTCCATTTATTCCATTTCATTCTGTTCCTTTTATTCCATCTTCCACTGTAAAAATAAATAAATTTTGATTTAATGACCCCTCAAGTTGTTTTTGCAAACTACTAAGAGGGCACAATCTATAGTTTGAAAATCTGCCTTTATAATTCTTCTGAATCTTATATAAAGATGAATTCTACTAGTAATATCTTTGTTGAAAGTAGGCTGGGTATGAAAGAGTTTTTAGGAGACTAATTAGGGCCCTTGTGGATCTTGTCACAGGAATCTTGCTGAGGAGTTGTAAACCAGTAAAGTCGATCATTTATTCATTTCCCGCTCAGCCAATGGATGATTATGGACTACCTACTCCAGCTGGGCAAGGCACCATGCCAGTTGTTGGGGATGAAGCGTTCAACACCAGGCAGATCCAGAGTTTGTGGGATTGAAACTTATGTAATTTAGGTACCCGTTTTAAGAAAAAGAATATAAGATTGCAAATACAAAAGAAGGTGCCAAAGTGATTATTTACGATGAAAAAGTATCACATCATATTCTTCAAGCTTCAGGTCCCTTTTGTGTATGATCCCTTTAGGCAATTCGCCAAAAATGTTCACACAATAATTCTCACTGATTGCAGCCTTAGTTGCCACCTCACCTAGAACACTCTGTAACTTTCTGCAACTTCCACCACTCACAGGGACCTCTGTAAGCAACAACCTGATATTTTATTAGCTTCAAGTTAAATCTACCTTTGTTTATATTTGTATAAACAGTATCAACCCACTTGTATCCTCTGGGCAAGGCAGACACAATTAAGGGACTAGTCATGTAACACATTATTCAATTATATTGTGTGGTGGAGAAATACAAAAAACTAGGAGAACATATAGTAGGAAAATCAGGCCTAATCTGCGGCAGAGGGAAGACTTTCCTGAGGAAAGGTTCACTGGAGAGAGTCAAGCTCACGAGCTGTAATCATAGGCCAGATCCAGGAACTGGTATTGATTTGCAAACTGTCTGCACCAGACCATGACAAGACACATTCAGTAACTTAGAGTACGTGTTCAGAACCTTTTAAAATAATTTGAAGGAACAATTTTATATCCATGAAATCCAATAAATGGCTTATGCTTGTATTTTGCACATTCTTTTATTTTGTTTTCCCAGAAATTCATTTTTCTTGTAGTAACAAAAATATGAGTCTGCACAGACTGGGGGAAAAGCCTGGGCTTTCCCTATTGATAGACTAAGAAGTACCGTCAGAGACTTCCCTTGCAGCTGAAGCCCACACCCCTCTACTTTCTGCTCGCCATACTTAGAGTAAATAAAATTGAAGTGAAAATAAAGCAACATTTGGAATAAGGACTAAACATCAAGAAGTATTATCATTACCTTAAAATAAAAAATTGTATGGTTAATAAGAAACAATAATGATGTTAAAAAATAGGATATGAGAGTTAAAAAAAAGTCAAAGCAGGCCATGAAAAATTAGGAGGTGGTAACTTTTTAAAAACATATCAAACCATTAAAAGGACAAAGCCTTACATAATATAAACTAATATTAAGAGAGTGCAAATGACAATGAAAATTTTCATTTAGGAGCTAAAATGCAAACGGATACATGTGTACTCCCAACACCAGGCATGTTCTTTGGCTGAGAGCCATTGGGTGGAGCTAGATCTCTTGGTCTTGTTCTGGGTACCTGATGGTCCCAGCATCCGTGCAGGGAGGAGACAGTGCATTCTCTGCAGTGCATGGTGTGTCTGTCTCCATGTTTCCAGTGTGCAATCCAGCTGCTCCACTGGATTATCAGAAATCGCCATGTAAAGCTGATCAAATGGAGATGTGGTGATCACATTCCCAAGTGAGTCAATAGAATACCTGTTGGAAACAAAAGGACAGTATATTTCACTTTTCAAAATCCAGGGCAAATTGTAACTTTTTGATATTTATGAACTAAGAAAGGGTTTGCTTTTAAACATTTAATTTCAGTTCACGGCAGTCAGTAAAAAGAATGTTTAAGCCTTAAAGGAAGAGGTATGCATTTTACCTTAACACCAGACTTTAACTCACTTTAAAAATAATTTATAAGTATTCAGGAGAATTTAACCTTTTCACAGTATTTTTATTAGGTTCATGGACAGAAGAAGTAAGAAACAAGTATCATATTTATATTGTAAATCTCCCCCAACCCCCTTTTCTCATTATTCTCTGTTTTAAACTCACTCATCACACGTTTCTACTTTAAAAATAATGTTGTTTTAACATGATCCCTGATTTCTCAAGTAAAATTTATATAATTCCTTCCACCAATAAATAATAAAAATTTGGTTAAGAGAGGCTTTATTAATGTGGTACAAAACACACTATTTTTTTTTTTTTTTTTTTTTTTTTTTTTTTGGTACGCGGGCCTCTCACTGCTGTGGCCTCTCCCGTTGCGGAGCACAGGCCCCGGACGTGCAGGCTCAGCGGCCATGGCTCACGGGCCCAGCCGCTCCGCGGCATGTGGGATCTTCCCGGACCGGGGCACGAACCCGTGTCCCCTGCATCGGCAGGCGGACTCTCAACCACGGCGCCAGCAGGGAAGCCCAAAACACACTATTTTTTATAACTTGCTTATCATAAAAGATATTCAGAGTGTGACTTCTTTCAGTCGAGTTAAATTAGCAGACTGCTCACTGATTACATGTTTACCTCTGTAAGCTCCCATTATTGCAAAGTATGTGACATTATTTTAAAATTAATTCATAATTTTGTCAATTGTTTTTCCTGACAGATTTAGAACATTGTATATCGGGTGGATTTAAAAGCGTTCCCATGTTTACGAAGTCGCAGGAATGAATGACTTTTTCAGTATAGCATTCTTTAGCCATTATGTCATAGTTGCTTAATTTAGATAAAGTAATGCTATGTCACACTGGTAATTTTGCAAAGATAAATCACATTTTTGTTAGGTTGTTTTCCCTCTACGTAGTTAGAATTATTCACTCTTACTGAGTTGGTGAAATTTACCAGTGGGATCTACTTTGAACTGAAATTAAAGAAAAATAATGTTAACAGAAAGATTGGTGTTTACCTGAATTTTTTGTTTTTCTTATTATAGTTTGTGTAAGTCATTTAAGTTTCAGCAAATTGGGAAAAGTTTAAAGAAATGTCCTGTACCCAAACTGGGGCACATAGATTGCAAATCATTTATTAACTAATTGAAAATATACCTGGCAACAGGAAGGAGACACATGTTGAAAGGGGACCTGGTCTCCGCTGGATAGATTTTGTTTTACAAGAGTTTTCTCTGTTCGTTTTGTACCATAACAGAGAAACATAAACTTCTCTTGGATAAATTCATGGTGATGACATCTTCACAAGTCATGCTTCAATGAATGCTCTATGATCACACTATTTGGATAGTGTGATAACTGGAGACAGTTTTGAGTTGGTTAGAACACTGCATAACCATTCTTCTAACAGCATCAAGGAATGAATGAATGAATGACTAACAGTGGCTAATACTTGGAACATCAGTTAGAAATCATCAAACCCCTTGAAACTTTTAAAGATTTTCTAGAAATTTAGCCTATTCGTGGACATAATTGGGTACTGTGAAAAGTTGGTCAAGCCCATTTCCCAGATTCCTGGAGGACTTTTATCAAAGCAATGGCAAAACATGCTTGTATACTTTCTTTAATTTTCAGTGTATTATTTATTCTTGTGAAGACACATTTCAAAGGGGAAGGTATGTGTTGCAGATTGCTGTGGATCTAATTACAGAAACACACAGATGTCATAAAAAAATTTGCCTTCAGGGCCCAGGATACAAGTTCAGGGTTTGAAGCCTAGGAGTTTGTTGAGGTAAGAGCTATTGTTCTATAGCAAACAAACATTAAAATTTCTGAAAATGAGAGTCATGATGGCGTCTGATGGTGCTTTCCTCCTATACTGGTGATATAGTTCATCTGGGCCCAGCTGTGCAAAATAGTTAGGTTGAAATTCAGTCTTATTTTAGTTGCCTTATTAGGGTAGTTTTGATATACAGTTGTCAGATTAGATATGTATAATGAAGGAAATACAATTATTTAACAGATTACAAGTGGAATTAAATTGCTTGTAAATAAGAAAATTAGGAGGAGCGTAATTTATTGGAGAGAAAAAAAGTGTATTTTGGATGATACATGTCAGGATTAAAGTGGTATTACTATACCATGCTTATAAATATCCATTGTAAAATCTAGATGAAGTTATCCGTTCACTCCCTTAAAAGTAATATTTTCCACCCAGACATGGGTGTGAGAATTTACCTTTCCTTTAGCCCAAACATGTTATTAGGACAGCAAACAAAAAGAAGAGATTAAGGGGAAAAGCTACTCAGTAAAGGCCAGAAGCGTCTCCAAACTGAATTTTAAGTACTGCTTCTGATGTAGGTTTCTTCTTTTTCATTAAAAAAGGATATTAAGGAAGGTACACAAGCATAATAACTGTTCACACAGCCCCTTTGACAATATATTCTTAGTGGCTTGCAGTTTTCTGGGCCTCGTGTCAGGTAGTGGAATAGAACTGGTGCAGATGGTAGAGAAACAAATTCGGTGGAAGTGGCAGCAATGAGCAATATGGCATAATCTTGGATACAATGTTTTCATTGTGTTTGATGCATTCATTCATTTGCAGAGGCATTCATGTGCAGATTAGCCACAGCTCATATCCCTTTGCAAACTAAGAATATGTCATTCCAGGAAGGCCAGCACATCCATGACCCACTAGATTCTTGAAAAGCCTGCACTTATTCTGATTTTCCCCACCCCCTTTTATTTTCTTTGAGAGGCTGGAAGAGACCCAGTGAAGAGGCTCATGCAGAATATGAAGGTACCTCCCCAACTACACATGCCTGTATATTTCCCCTACAAGTACTTCACTGCACATCTACTTGAAGATAAATTTAAATTAGTGAAATTAACTGTAAATTGATGGAGCAATCTTGGGAGATAAACTACTTTGGTTAAATTTGTTTTACCATAATGGAGGTGCAATAAGCAGAGAGAAGACATAATTAAGTAGATACCTATTCCATTTAGTGGGAGAACATATCTTACATATTGTTGTGTTGGGTCAAGTTTATATATAATGCTTATAAGAATAAAACAAATAGAGAGCAAAGAGATTATAATAGAGGAAGAGAAAACCACAAAAGGAAATATTGGAAAAATAGAATAAAATTCTCCAATAGTAAGGAATCAGTGCTTGGCATTTTACCAGTGCCTCACAAAGTTTCACTGTAGATTGACCAAGATGAATCTGTTGCCTGCTATGTGCCAATGCTAGACCTTGTGTTTTAGAGATAAATGAAGCAGTCTCCACCTGCAAGGAGCTCACAGTTGACAAAGGCATCTGGGCAGAGTGAAGTCTGGTTGTGCAAGAAACCCATCCTTGATAATGAAATCTCTGAGTTGAAACTCAAAGGATGATGATTGTCAACTAAGTGCCTACAGAGGGAAAGA
>NW_006778096.1:997357-1011785 GCF_000442215.2 Lipotes vexillifer | reverse complement strand
GGGAAAGAGCAAAGACTTGTCCATATGGGGAACTCAGAAAATTCGAGCGTGTGAGATGAACAGGTAGTTTCCACATGGCTGCGTATGGCCTCCATTCCAGCACTCCACCCTCTTATCACACTCTCTCTTTGAATTCATTGAAGGCTCACCTATACATTAATTCAGGTGTATCATTTACTTGGCTTGGACCTCATGTTTTGAATGCTGTTCAAGATATTATTATTCATGATAGGAATGATTGAAATAATTTCTGTTCCCTTCCCATAGGCTCTCTAATTTTTGACATGCATCCTGAGAAAGGTATTTGAACAGATCAAGAGAAATAGTTTGTGAGGAACTATGAAAATTAACATTGATCACTGGAAACAACTACTGTTTGCATCAAATAAAAAAACTCCATTTTTCTTTTTGTTTTTTGAAATTAGACAATGCATGTGTAACTTTAAAATGTAATATATAATAGTTCCCATGATATTGGGAAATATCAAGGAGGGTGCTAGATGGATAAGTAATTGTTTGCAACGGTCATTAGTGTCACTCTGCAGGAAAGTGTCTAGTTACTTGCCTCTTGACTGTCATCACTCCTGCACCATCAACACTGAACTGAAAGGTTGAAAATATTGTTGCCAATGTTGCAGTGTTATAGTACATTTTTTCTTCCCTTCTCTCTCTACAAGTAATGCCAAAAATAACCAGCATCTATATGTACTTGGCAATAATATACATTTTCTTTAATCTCCCTTGTATCCTTTCCATATGGGCATATTATATTCCAGTCTTACAGATGAAAGAACTGAACCAAGTTAAATAACCCACTTGAAAAGTCACAGTCTGTAATGTGGAGCGAAGATCCCAGAGATGGCTCTTATGGCTTGCAGATCTGGGCTTTGTCCATTGTTTTCAACTACCTGTGCAGTTCCTCTTTTGAATGTACATATATGTCATCAAAAATATTTTCACATTGTAATCTTGTCACTATCTCAAGTTTGCCTCCCTTATAGAAGGAAACACCTCCACTGAATAAAGAGAGAGGGTAAATATCCTCCATTACTCTAATTAGAACAGATCATTTTTATAAGTTGACAACTTGATAACTTTCCATGTGATGAAAGAGCATAAATGCCATTATTTTTTTTCTAAACAAACTTTTAAAAAAATTTGGAAAAAATTTAGATTTATATTAAAGTTGCAAAGATAGTACAGAGAGTTCATATATACCTCTCACCCAATTTCCTATAATATTAACATCTCTCATGGTACATTTGTCAAAACTAAGAAGGTAACGTTAATAGCATTGCTATTAATTACACTCCAGACTTTATTTGGATTTCACTGGTTTCTCCACGAATGTCCTTTTTCTGTTTCAGGATCCAATCCAAGTTTCCACATTGCCTTTAGTCTCCATGTCTCCATAGTCTCCTTTGGTCTGCGATGGTTTCTAAATATTTCCTTTTTTTTTTTTCATGACCTTGACAGCTTGGAAGAGTGCTAGTCAGGTGCTTTGTAGAATGAATGTCCCGCAATTTAATTCTATGAGATATTTGTCATGATTAGCCTAGGGTTTTGGGTTTTGGGGAAGTAAACCACAGATGTGAAGTGCCTTTTCATCACATCTCATCAGGGAGTGCATGATATTGTAAGAGGAGAAAACAATCTTTCTTTTACCCATTTTGGGTTCTTGGCTGGGTCTCTGTAACAAAAAACAGATTAAAGAGAGAAAAGCATACACATTTATTTCATATAAATTTTATATGACATGGTAGCCAAGGAAATGAAGATCTGACCATTTTTATGCCAGGTTTGAGGAAGAGTGGAAAGTTGTGGGAAAATGTGATAGAGGACAGAAGGGGTATGAGTTACATGTAGTAAACTGGAGGAAACTCAGCAAGGCCTGTTCATTCAGATTTCTCTCAGTATCCTTCCATCTTCAGAGATAAGGACGCTACTCTGAGTATAGGGAGGGCACCTCTCACATGAGGGATTTATGACTTGCTTCAGGAGAAGGTCAAAGAATCCTTCCTGCACTTGCCGTTTCTCAAATTCCTTTACCTTAAAATATCCAACATGCCGAGGTGCCATATTTTGGGGCAGTGTATCTTGAATCCTGTCACTATCGACATGACTAACCAATAGTGATATTATATTTATTACTTGGTTAAAGTTGTGTTTGCCAGGTTTCTTTACTGAAAAATTTCTGTTTGTTACAGGTTGAATTGTGTTCTTCAAAAAAGATAATTTGAAGTCCTAGCCCCCATACCTGGAAATGTGATCTTATTTGGAAATAGGGTCTTTGCATATTTAATCAAGTTAAGATGAGATCATTAGGATGGGCCCTAATTCAATATGACAGGTGTCCTTATAAGGCTAGGAAAATGCCATGTGAAGCACTTGTGAACACACAGAGACACACATGTGACAACAGAGGCAGAGTCTGGGGTGCTGCAGCTGCAAGCCATGGCTCAAGGGCCAACCCAGAAGCTAGGAAGAGGCAAGGAAGGGTTCTCCCCTAGAGAGTCAGAGGGAGCCTGGCTATACCAGCAACTTGATTTAAGACTTTTAGACTACAGAGCCATGAGACAATAAATTTCTGTTGTTTTAAACTACCTAATTTGTGATACTTTGTTATGACAACCCTAGGAAACAAATACACTGTTCGTCATTTTCCATCCTCTGTACTTTGTAAGCAAGCTGCAAAATCTAGGTCACACTCAAAGGTATTTAGTTTGCTCTTATGTGTACATTTTGAAAACTTTGGACAGAGCTTGCCACTATCTCTTATATATATATTTTAAAACACCTTTATTGGAGTATAATTGCTTTACAATGGTGTGTTAGATTCTGCTGTATAACAAAGTGAATCAGCTATACATATACATACATCCCCATATCTCCTCCCTCTTGCGTCTCCCTCCCACCCTCCCTATCCCACCCCTCTAGGTGGTCACAGAGCACTGAGCTGATCTCCCTGTGCTATGCGGCTGCTTCCCACTAGCTATCTGTTTTACATTTGGTAGTGTATATATGTCCATGCCACTCTCTCACTTCGTCCCAGCTTACCCTTCCCCCTCCCCATGTTCTCAAGTCCATCCTCTAAGTCTGTGTCTTTATACCTGTCCTGCCCCTAGGTTTTTCAGAACCTTTTTTTTTTTTTTTTTTTAGATTCCATATATATGTGTTAGCATACAGTGTTTGTTTTTCTCTTTCTGACTTTACTTCACTCTGTATGACAGTCTCTAGGTCCATCCACCTCACTACAAATAACCCAATTTTGTTTCTTTTTATGGCTGAGTAATATTCCATGTATATATGTGCCGCATCTTCTTTATCCATTCATCTGTCGCTGGACACTTAGGTTGCTTCCATGTCGTGGCTATTGTACATACAGCTGCAATGAACATTGTGGTACATGACTCTTTTTGAATTACGGTTTTCTCAGGGTATATGCCCAGTACTGGGATTGCTGGGTCATATGGTAGTTCTATTTTTACTTTTTTAAGGAACCTCCATACAGTTCTCCATAGTGGCTGTATCAATTTACTTTCCCACCAACAGTGCAGGAGGGTTCCCTTTTCTCCACACCCTCTCCAGCATTTACTGTTTGTAGATTTTTGGATGATGGCCATTCTGACTGGTGTGCGGTGATACCTCATTGTTGTTTTGATTTGCATTTCTCTAGTGATTAGTGATGTTGAGCATCCTTTCATGTGTTTGTTGGCAATCTGTATATCTTCTTTGGAGAAATGTCTGTTTAGGTCTTCTGCCCATTTTTGGGTTGGGTTGTTTGTTTTTTGGATATTGAGCTGCGTGAGCTGCTTGTAAATTTTGGAGATTAATCCTTTGTCAGTTGCTTCATTTGCAAATATTTTCTCCCATTCTGAGGGTTGTCTTTTGTCTTGTTTATGTTTTCCTTTGCTGTGCAAAAGCTTTTAGGTTTCATTAGGTCCCATTTGTTTATTTTTGTTTTTATTTCCATTTCTCTAGGAGGTGGGTAAAAAAGAGTCTTGCTGTGATTTATGTCATAGAGTGTTCTGCCTGTGTTTTCCTCCAAGAGTTTTATTGTGTCTGACCTTACATTTAGGTCTTTAATCCATTTTGAGTTTACTTTTCTGTTTGGTGTTAGGAAGTGTTCTAATTTCATTCATTTACATGTAGCTGTCCAGTATTCCCAGAACCACTTATATAAGAGGCTATCTTTTCTCCATTGTATATTCTTGCCTCCTTTATCAAACATAAGGTGACATATGTGTGTGGGTTTATCTCTGGACTTTCTGTCTCGTTCCATTGATCTGCATTTCTGTTTTTGTGCCAGTACCATACGATCTTGATTAGTGTAGCTTTGTAGTACAGTCTGAAGTCTGGGAGCCTGATTCCTCCAGCTCCATTTTTCTTTCTCAAGATTGCTTTGGATATTTGGGGTCCTTTGTGTTTCCATACAAATTGTGAATTTTTTTGTTCTAGTTCTGTAAAAAATGCCATTGCTAGCTTGATAGGGATTGCATGGAATCTGTAGATTGCTTTGGGTAGTATAGTCATTTTCACAATGTGATTCTTCCAATCCAAGAACGTGGTCTATCTCTCCATCTGTTGGTATCGTCTTGAATTTCTTTCATCAGTGTCCTATAGCTTTATGCATACAGGTCTTCTGTCTCCTTAGGTAGGCTTATTCCTAGGTATTTTATTCTTTTTGCTGCAATGATAAATGGGATTGTTTCCTTAATTTCCCTTTCAGATTTTTCATCACTAGTATATAGGAATGCCAGAGATTTCTGTGCATTATTTTTGTATCCTGCTACTTTACCAAATTCATTGATTAGCTGTAGTAGTTTTCTGGTAGCATCTTTAGGATTCTCTATGTATAGTATCATGTCATCTGCAAACAGTGACAGCTTTACTTCTTTTTTTCCAGTTTGGATTCCTTTCATTTTTTTTCCTTCTCTGATTGCTGTGGCTAAAACTTCCAAAACTATGTTGAATAATAGTGGTGAGAGCAGACACTGTGTCTTGTTCCTGATTTTATAGGAAACGGTTTCAGTTTTTCACCATTGAGAACGATGTTGGCGGTCAGTTTGTCATATATGGCCTTTATTGTGTTGAGGTAAGTTCCCTATATGCCTACTTCATGGAGGGTTTTTATCATAAATGGGTGTTGAATTTTGTCACAAGCTTTTTCTGCATCTATTGAGGTGATCATATGGTTTTTCTCCTTATATTTGTTAATATGGCTTATCACATTGATTGATTTGCAGAATAAACCCCACTTGATCATGGTGTATGATCCTTTTAATGTGCTGTTGGATTCTGTTTGCTAGTATTTTGTTGAGGATTTTTGCATCTATGTTCATCAGTGATATTGGCCTGTAGTTTTCTTTCTTTGTGACATCCTTGTCTGGTTTTGGTATCAAGGTGATGGTGGCCTCATAGAATGAGTTTGGGAGTGTTCCTCCCTCTGCTGTATTTTGGAAGAGTTTGAGAAGAATAGGTGTTAGCTCTTCTCTAAATGTTTGATAGAATTCGCCTGTGAAGCCATCTGGTCCTGGGCTTTTGTTTGTTGGAAGATTTTTAATCACAGTTTCAATTTCAGTGCTTGTGATTGGTCTGTTTATATTTTCTGTTTCTTCCTGGTTCAGTCTCAGAAGGTTGTGCATTTCTAAGAATTTGTCCATTTCTTCCAGGTTGTCCATTTTATTGCATAGAGTTGCTTGTAGTAATCTCTCAGGATCCTTTGTATTTCTGCAGTGTCAGCTGTTACTTCTCCTTTTTCATTTCTAATTCTATTGATTTGAGTCTTCTCCCTTTTTTTCTTGATGAGTCTGGCTAATGGTTTATCAATTTTGTTTATCTTCTCAAAGAACCAGCTTTTACTTTTATTGATCTTTGCTATCGTTTCCTTCATTTCTTTTTCATTTATTTCTGATCGGATCTTTATGATTTCCTTCCTTCTGCTAACTTCCGGGTTTTTTTGTTCTTCTTTCTCTAATTGCTTGAGGTGTAAGGTTAGGTTGTTGATTTGAGATGTTTCTTGTTTCTTGAGGTAGGATTGTATTGCTATAAACTTCCCTCTTATAACTGCTTTTGCTGCATCCCATTAAGTTTTGGGTCATCGTGTTTTCATTGTCATTTGTTTCTAGGTCTCTTTTGATTTCCTCTTTGATTTCTTCAGTGATCTCTTGGCTATTTAGTAGTGTATTGTTTAGCTTCCATGTGTTTGTATTTTTTACAGATTCTTTTCCCGTAATTAATATCTAGTCTCATAGCATTGTGGTCGGAAAAGATAATCCACGCGCTTTCAATTTTCTTAAATTTACCAAGGCTTGATTTGTGACCCAAGATATGATCTGTCCTGGAAAATGTTCCATGAGCACTTGAGAGTAAAGTGTATTCTGTTGTTTGTGGTTGGAATGTCCTATAAATATCAATTAAGTCCCTCTTGTTTAAAGTATTATTTAAAGCGTGTGTTTCCTTATTTATTTTCATTTTGGATGATCTGTCCATTGGTGAAAGTGGGGTGTTAAAGTCCCCTACTATGATTGTGTTACTGTCGATTTCCCCTTTTATGGCTGTTAACATCTGCCTTACGTATTGAGGTGCTCCTGTGTTGGGTGCATAAATATTTAAAATTGTTTTATCTTCTTCTTGGATCGATCCCTTGATCATTATGTAGTGTCCTTCTTTGTCTCCTTTAGTAGTCTTTATTTTAAAGTCTATTTTGTCTGATATGAGTATTGCTACTCCAGCTTTCTTTTGATTTCTATTTGCATGGAATATCTTTTTCCATCCTCTCACTTTCAGTCTGTTTGTGTCCCTAGGTCTGAATTGGGTCTCTTGTAGACAGCATATATATGAGTCTTGTTTTTGTATCCATGCAGCCAGTCTGTGTCTTTTGGTGGGAGCATTTAATCCGTTTACATTTAAGGTAGTTATTGATATGTATGTTCCTATTACCATTTTCTTTATTGTTTTGGGTTTGTTATTGTTGGTCTTTTCCTTCTCTTGTGTTTCCTGCCTAGAGAAGTTCTTTAGCATTTGTTGTAAAGCTGGTTTGGTGGTGCTGAATTCTCTTAACTTTTGCTTGTCTGTAAAGGTTTCAATTTCTCTGTGAAATCTGAATGAGATCCTTGCTGGGTATTGTAATCTTGGTTGTAGGTTTTTCCCTTTCATCACTTTAAATATGTCCTGCCACTCCCTTCTGGCTTGCAGAGTTTCTGCTGAAAGATCAGCTGTTAACCTTATGGGGATTCCCTTGTATGTTATTTGCTGCTTTTAATATGTATTCTTTGTATTTAATTTTTGATAGTTTATTAATATGTGTCTTGGCATGTTTCTCCTTGGATTTATCCTGTATGGGACTCTCTGTGCTTCCTGGACTTGACTGACTATTCCCTTTCCCATATTAGGGAAGTTTTCAACTGTAATCTCTTCAAGTATTTTCTCAGTCCCTTTCTTTTTCTCTTCTTCTTCTGGGACCCCTATATTTCGAATGTTGGTGCATTTAATGTTGTCCCAGTTGTTTCTGAGACTGTCCTCAAGGCTTTCCATTCTTTTTTGTCTTTTCTGCTCTAAAGTAGTTATTTGCACTATTTTATCTTCCAGGTCACTTTATCTGTTCTTCTGCCTCAATTATTCTGCTATTGATTCCTTCTAGAGAATTGTAAATTTCATTTGTTGCGTTGTTCATCATTGTTTGTTTGATCTTTAGTTCTTCTAGGTCGTTGTTAAATGTTTCTTGTATTTTCTCCATTCTGTTTCCAAGATTTTGGATCATCTTTACTATCATTACTCTGAATTCTTTTTCGGGTACACTGCCTATTTTCTCTTCATGTGTTTGGTCTCATGGGTTTTTACCTTGCTCCTTCATCTGCTGTGTGTTTCTATGTCTTCTCGTTTTGCTTAACTGACTGTGTTTGGGGTCTCCTTTACACAGGCTGCAGGTTCATAGTTCCCATTGTTTCTGGTGTCTGCCCCCGGTGGGTAAGGTTGGTTCAGTGGTTTGTGTAGGCTTCCTGGTGGAAGGGACTGGTGCCTGTGTTCTGGTGGATGAGGCTGGATCTTGTCTTTCTGGTGGGCAGCACCACGTCCGGTGGTGTGTTTTGGTGTGTCTGTCACCTTATTATTATAGTACAGTTTGGTTCAACCACTTGATGTTCTAGCTTTCTGTAACAATTTAAAGTAGAGTTTGAATTCTTTTCCTTTCCAGGAGGAAAGAAGGAATATTACATTAAATCTACTTATGTGTAAAAGTCCCCAAAGTAAGCTGTGTTTGAGGGAGTTAATATATTTTATTTTTCCTTGATCTTTCTTTCTTTCTCTCTCTTTCTTTCTTGCTTTCTTTCTATCTTCCTTCCTTCCTTCTTTCCTTCCCTCCTTCCTTCCTCTCTCCCTCCCTCCCTTCCTACTCTCTCTCTATTTCTTCCTTTCATTTCCTTCCTTTACTTCCCTCCCTTCCTCTCTCCCTCCCTCCCTTCCTTCCTTGTTTTCTTTTATTTATAAGAGAGGTCACTTTCTGTGGAACTTAGTGTATATATATTTGCTTTAAGTACACATTAAGTCTGGCTTTTAGACGGAAGATAGAAGAAACATGTGAAAATTCATTTTTGCTACCCTGTTTGCAGTAATAACACCTATTTTCTGAGATTCTTGAGCATATCATTAAATTTACTTTAAAATTTAATTATGTAAAACCAGTGCATTAGAGCTCGTGAAATCATCATGGCTTTGGAAGATGATCTCTCAAGAGTTGCACACCCAGGGGAGCTGGTAGGTTGCATTGCCAATTACCAAAATATGCTTAATGCAAGGCCATTCTTCTTCCTACATGGTTCAGCATTTATTGGGAAAATTCCAAAGCCTTATGAATATGTATGCACCAAATTGTCCATTTAGCTTAGCAACAAAGAAGTATTTTCTATTACATTATACAGTATTGACCATCAATTACTTTAAAAACGTGTGCTGCTGAAGGTTTTGAATAAGCATGAAGTTAGAAAATACAATAACCCATGCCTTTGTTATATATTATAAATATTAGAAGATAGCTCCTGACACACACACGCAGTGCACACACACACACACGTACACAGTATATACATACTGTGTTTCCTCCATAAAAATATACATGATTAAAACAGCTTTTATTCTAGATATGGTGTGTATTGACCTAACTGCTTTTATATGGATCTACCAGTTTAATCATTTTTATGAGTACATCTCTTTGACCATGAATTATCAACTTAATCCCCAAATCATGTCAGTGAATTTGTTAGAAGTAGTTTTAGGCAAGGGAGAGGTCTGGAAGAGTGAGGCAGGAAGACTGTGATGATGTTATTCTAAGCAACAGAAAGAAGCATTTTGTTTTCTGTAATTCTGTCTTATTGTTCAGCATCACATTCCCAGGAGGCTTACTGAAGTGAGCAAGTGTAATATTCTCTGTTTGCTAAGTATGTATGCATTTTGTTACTCAATAATTATTGGCAGTTAATGATTACTAAATGCAGCTTTAACAATCACATAAGCCATACTTGGGGACATGAGAAGACATGTATAAATCAGAGTCTAACACAAATGATGTGTGATGGATCTGGTTGATAAGCTACCCTCCAAGTTTTTTTTATGTTTGGTTTGAATTACATTAATTGTGCAGGGAAAACACTGAGTGCTTTTGTAGTAAGATGCTTGTCATGTGCTGACTCTCACATGCAGGTAGTTTGGCACCAAGGAGAAGATACTCCTTCAGTTTTTTTATTTACTTAAGGAAAAACAATTAGATGTTACCTTTTGATGAAGGAAGAGAAATCATCTAGCAGAACTGAACGGCCCCCCGCAAAAAATCCCCAGACATATTGAGAATAAATCAAGATTTATGAAAGCACTTATTTTTAAAAGTGTTTATTTTTTTAGCAGTTTTAGCAGTTGGGCCCATTTGTTTAAGGGCATTCTAAGGAACACATTTTCGAAATCTACCAGGTATCCAGCCATATTCCGACCAACTCATGTATCTTAGAAATCTAGCTACTGCAAGTTTGGAAAGATCATTTGGAAACGTGACATATATTTCTACGTAGTAAATAGGAGTCATAAAAAAATGGAGAAAACAAAGCAAGAGATAATCTTCCTTCAAACTTCCCCAAATTAAGTTCCAAACATTTAAAAATATTTGTAGTTTTCTAGGGAAGAAATTGTGTTACCTACCTGAAATGATAATTTCCAGAATGTTGCTTTTGAACATGCCAGGTACTTGCTCAGATTGGAATGGGATTTATTGGTACATATATGAATATTTTTAAATGTAATTTCTTATATTTTAAAGAGACACCAAGTTACTCAATTTTCTCTTAGGGCCATTTTATTAGGAATTCAACTTGACAAAGACTTGAAGACATTTGCTTTAAATCCCTTGCTTTCCTGGCTCCTGTCCTCTGCCAACCTCAGAGTCTTCAACCCTTCAGGCTATAGTTTTCAGAAAGTATTAAATCCTTTTGATTTCATCTTCTGATATTTAATAATTCTCTCTTGTTTCAGTAACAAATCATCCCCAAACTCAATGAGCATAAAATAACAGTGGGATGGCTAATCTCTGCTTGGTGGTGCCTGGGCCTCAGCTAGAAAGACTGGAAGGATGGGGTTTGAAATCATCAGAAGGCATCTTCATTCACATCTTGCAGTTGATGGTGTGGCATGGCTGGGACCTCAACTGAGCTGTGGGCTGGCATTTACAGCTTTGGGCTGTGGGCTTTCTATATGGATTTTTCATGTGGGGACAGCTTGGGCTTCCACACAGGATGGCAGCTGGATTCTAAGAGCAAGTATTTTAAGAGGATCAGGTGGAAACTGTTTCACATTTTATGACCTAACCTCAGATGTCACATAGTGTCTCTTCTGCTGTAATTACAAGGGAAGGAACTACTGACCCCACCTCTTGATGGGAGGTGTCTGCAAGTCACATTGGGAGTTGAAGTTGTGGGATGGGAGTTGTGGCAGACACTTTGGGACATCACAGTCTGGCACATTTTCCCTCTTCTCCTTACCTACAATCATAATTTTAGATCTGTGTCTTATCATCTTTTGCGGGACAATACTGCTGATGGCCTCCTATCTGGTCTCCCTACCTGAGCTCTAATTCTCTTCATATCTGCTCTCCACACAGCATAAGGGTGACCTATATATTTATTTATTTAAACATCTTTATTGGAGTATAATTGCTTTACAATGGTGTGTTAGTTTCTGCTGTATAACAAAGTTAATCAGCTATATGTATACATGTATCCCCATACCCCTCCCTCATGCATCTCCCTCCCACCCTCCCTATCCCACCCCTCTAGGTGGTCACAAAGCACCGAGCTGATCTCCCTGTGCTATGCGGCTGCTTCCCACTAGCTATCTATTTTACATTTGGTAGTATATATAACTCCATGCCACTCTCTCACTTCATCCCAAATTACCCTTCCCCCTCCCTGTCTCCTCAAGTCCATTCTCTACATCTGCATCTTTATTCCTGTCGTGCCCCTAGGTTCATTCTCTATGTCTGCGTCTTTATTCCTGTCATGCCCCTAGAACCAATTTTTTTTTAGATTCCATATATATATGTGTTAGCATACAATATTTATTTTTCTCTTTCTGACTTACTTCACTCTGTATGACCGTCTCTAGGTCTATCCACCTCATTACAAATAGCTCAATTTCATTTCTTTTTATGGCTGAGTAATATTCCATTGTATATATGTGCCATATCTTCTTTATCCATTCACCTGTTGATGGACACTTAGTTTGCTTCCATGACCTGGCTATTGTAAATAGAGCTGCAGTGAACACTGTGGTACATGATTCTTTTTGAATTATGGTTTTCTCAGGGTATATGCCCAGTAGTGGGATTGCTGGGTCATATGGTAGTTCTATTTTTACTTTTTTAAGGAACCTCCATACAGTTCTCCATAGTGGCTGTATCAATTTACTTTCCCACTAACCGTGCAGGAGGGTTCCCTTTCATGCACACCCTTTTCAGCATTTATTGTTTGTAGATTATTTGATGATGGCCATTCTGACTGGTGTGAGGTGATACCTCATTGTAGTTTTGATTTGCATTTCTCTAATGATTAGTGATGTTGAGCATCCTTTCATGTGTTTGTTGGCAATCTGTATATCTTCTTTGGAGAAATGTCTCTTTAGGTCTTCTGCCCATTTTTGGATTGGGTTTTTTGTTTTTTGGATATTGAGCTGCATGAGCTGCTTATATATTATGGAGATTAATCCTTTGTCAGTTGCTTCATTTGCAAATATTTTTTCCCATTCTGAGGGTTGTCATTTCATCTTGTTTATGTTTTCCTTTGCTGTGCAAAAGCTTTTAAGTTTCATTAGGTCCCATTTTTTTATTTTTGTTTTTTTTCCATTTCTCTAGGAGGTGGGTCAAAAAGGGTCTTGCCGTGATTTATATCATAGAGTGTTCTGCCTATGTTTTCCTCCAAGAGTTTTAGTGTCTGACCTTACAATTAGGTCTTTAATCCATTTTGAGTTTATTTTTCTGTATGGTGTTAGGGAGTGTTCTAATTTCATTCTTTTACGTGTAGCTGTCCAGTATTCCCAGAACCACTTATATAAGAGGCTGTCTTTTCTCCATTGTATATTCTTGCCTCCTTTATCAAACATAAGGTGACATATGTGTGTGGGTTTATCTCTGGGCTTTCTATCCTGTTCCATTGATCTACATTTCTATTTTTGTGCCAGTACCATACTGTCTTGATTACTGTAGCTCTGTAGCATGGTCTGAAGTCAGGGAGCTTGATTCCCCCAGCTCCGTTTTTCTTTCTGAAGATTGCTTTGGCTATTCGGGGTCTTTTGTTTTTCCATACAAATTGTGAAATTTTTTGTTCTAGTTCTGTAAAAAAATGCCATTGGTAGTTTGATAGGGATTGCATTGAATCTATAAATTGCTTTGGGGAGTATAGTTATTTTCACAATGTTGATTCTTCCAATCCAAAAACATGGTATTTCTCTCCATCTGTTTGTATCATCTTTAATTTCATTCATCAGTGTCTTATAGTTTTCTGCATACAGGTCTTTTGTCTCCTTAGGTAGGCTTATTCCTAGGTGTTTTATTCTTTTTGCTGCAATGGTAAATGGGAGTTTTTCCTTAATTTCTCTGTCAGATTTTTCATCATTAGTGTATAGGAATGCCAGAGATTTCTGTGCATTAATTTTGTATCCTTCTACTTTACCAAATTAGTTGATTACCTGTAGTACTTTTCTGGTAGCATCTTTAGGATTCTCTATGTATCGTGTCATTTGCAAACAGTGACAGTTTTACTTCTTATTTTCTGATTTGGATTCCTTTTCCTTCTCTGATTGCTGTGGCTAAAACTTCCAAAAGTATGTTGAATAATAGTGATGAAAGTGGGCAACCTTGTCTTGTTCCTATCATAGTGGAAAAGGTTTCAGTTTTTCAGCATTGAGAACGATGTTGGCTGCAGGTTTGTCATATATGGCCTTTATTGTGTTGAGGTAAGTTCCCTCTATGCCTACTTTCTGCAGGGTTTTTTATCATAAATGGGTGTTGAATTTTGTCAAAAGCTTTTTCTGCATCTATTGAGATGATCATTTGGTTTTTCTCCTTCAGTTTTTTAATATGGTTTGTCACATTGATTGATTTTCATATATTGAAGAATCCTTGCATTCCTGAGATCAACCCCACTTGATCATGGTGTATGATCCTTTTAATGTGCTGTTGGATTCTGTTTGCTAGTATTTTGTTGAGGATTTTTGCATCTGTGTTCATCAGTGACATTGGCCTGTAGTTTTCTTTCTTTGAGACGTCTTTGTCTAGTTTTGGTATCAGGGTGATGGTGGCCTCGTAGAATGAATTTGAGTGTGTTCCTCCCTCTGCTATATTTTGGAAGAGATTGAGAAGGATAGGTGTTAGCTCTTCTCTAAATGTTGATAGAATTCTCCTGTGCAGCCATCTGGTCCTGGGCTTTTGCTTGTTGGAAGATTTTTTTTTTTTTTTTTGCGGTACATGGACCTTTCACTCTTGTGGCCTCTCCCCTTGCGGAGCATAGGCTCTGGACACACAGGCTCAGCGGCTATGGCTCACGGGCCCAGCCTCTCAGCGGCATGTGGCATCTTCCCGGACCGGGGCCCGAACCCGTGTCCCCTGTATCGGCAGGCGGACTCTCAACCACTGCGCCACCAGGGAAGCCCTTCTTCATTTCTTTTTCATTTATTTATGATCTGATCTTTATGATTTCTTTCCTTCTGCTAACTTTGGGTTTTTGTTCTTTTTTCTCTAATTGCTTTAGGTGTAAGGTTAGGTTGTGTATTTGATATGTTTCTTATTTCTTGAAGTAGGATTGTATTGCTATCAACTTCCCTCTTAGAACTGCTTTTGCTGCATCCCATAAGTTTTGGGTCATTGTGTTTTCATTATTATATATATATATATATA
>NW_006778096.1:960742-997347 GCF_000442215.2 Lipotes vexillifer | reverse complement strand
TGGTACGTGGGCCTCTCACTGTTGTGGCCTCTCCCGCCGCGGAGCACAGGCTCCGGACGCGCAGGCTCAGCGGCCATGGCTCACGGGCCCAGCCGCTCCGCGGCACATGGGATCCTCCCAGACCGGGGCACGAACCCGTGTCCCCCGCATCGGCAGACGGACTCTCAACCACTGCGCCACCAGGGAAGCCCTCATTATTATATTTTTATAGGTATTTTTTGATTTCCTCTTTGATTTCTTCAGTGATCTCTTGGCTATTTAGTAGTGTATTGTTTAGCTTCCATGTGTTTGTATTTTTTACAGATTTTTCCCTGTAATTGATATCTAGTCTCATAGCATTGTGGTCGGAAAAGATAATCCATGTGCTTTCAATTTTCTTAAATTTACCAAGGCTTGATTTGTGACCCAAGATATGATCTGTCCTGGAAGATGTTTCATGAGCACTTGAGAATAAAGTGTATTCTGTTGTTTGTGGATGGAATGTCCTATAAATATCAAGTAAGTCCATCTTGTTTAATGTAATATTTAAAGCTTGTGTTTCCTTATTTATTTTCATTTTGGATGATCTGTCTATTGGTGAAAGTGGGGTGTTAAAGTCCCCTACTATGATTGTGTTACTGTCGATTTCCCCTTTTATGGCTGTTAGCATCTGCCTTATGTATTGAGGTGCTCCTGTGTTGTGTCCATAAATATTTACAATTGTTTTATCTTCTCCTTGGATTGATCCTTTGATCATTATGTAGTGTCCTTCTTTGTCTCTTTTAATGATATGTATGTTCCTATTACCATTTTCTTTATTGTTTTGGGTTTGTTATTGTTGGTCTTTTCCTTCTCTTGTGTTTCCTGCCTAGAGAAGTTCTTTAGCATTTGTTGTAAAGCTGGTTTGGTGGTGCTGAATTCTCTTAACTTTTGCTTGTCTGTAAAGGTTTCAATTTCTCTGTGAAATCTGAATGAGATCCTTGCTGGGTATTGTAATCTTGGTTGTAGGTTTTTCCCTTTCATCACTTTAAATATGCCCTGCCACTCCCTTCTGGCTTGCAGAGTTTCTGCTGAAAGATCAGCTGTTAACCTTATGGGGATTCCCTTGTATGTTATTTGCTGCTTTTAATATGTATTCTTTGTATTTAATTTTTGATAGTTTATTAATATGTGTCTTGGCATGTTTCTCCTTGGATTTATCCTGTATGGGACTCTCTGTGCTTCCTGGACTTGGCTGACTATTCCCTTTCCCATATTAGGGAAGTTTTCAACTGTAATCTCTTCAAGTATTTTCTCAGTCCCTTTCTTTTTCTCTTCTTCTTCTGGGACCCCTATATTTCGAATGTTGGTGCATTTAATGTTGTCCCAGTTGTTTCTGAGACTGTCCTCAAGGCTTTCCATTCTTTTTTGTCTTTTCTGCTCTAAAGTAGTTATTTGCACTATTTTATCTTCCAGGTCACTTTATCTGTTCTTCTGCCTCAATTATTCTGCTATTGATTCCTTCTAGAGAATTGTAAATTTCATTTGTTGCGTTGTTCATCATTGTTTGTTTGATCTTTAGTTCTTCTAGGTCGTTGTTAAATGTTTCTTGTATTTTCTCCATTCTGTTTCCAAGATTTTGGATCATCTTTACTATCATTACTCTGAATTCTTTTTCGGGTACACTGCCTATTTTCTCTTCATGTGTTTGGTCTCATGGGTTTTTACCTTGCTCCTTCATCTGCTGTGTGTTTCTATGTCTTCTCGTTTTGCTTAACTGACTGTGTTTGGGGTCTCCTTTACACAGGCTGCAGGTTCATAGTTCCCATTGTTTCTGGTGTCTGCCCCCGGTGGGTAAGGTTGGTTCAGTGGTTTGTGTAGGCTTCCTGGTGGAAGGGACTGGTGCCTGTGTTCTGGTGGATGAGGCTGGATCTTGTCTTTCTGGTGGGCAGCACCACGTCCGGTGGTGTGTTTTGGGGTGTCTATGAAGTTATTGTGATTTTAGGCAGCCTCTCTGCTAATGGGTGTGGTTGTGTTCCTGTCTTGCTAGTTTTTTGGCATAGGGTGTCCAGCAGTGGAGCTTGCTGGTCGTTGAGTGGAGCTGGTTCTTAGCATTGAGACGGAGATCTCCTGGAGAGCTCTCACCAATTAATATTATGTTGTGCCCGGAGGTCTCTGGTGGACCAATGTCCTGAACTCGGCTCTGCCACTTCAGAGGCACAGACCTGACACCCGGCCGGAGCACCAAGATCCTGTCAGCTGCACGGCTCGGGGTTGACCAGCCTCTCTCCTCATCTCCCCACAGGACAATACCAGCTGTGTCCTATTCTTCTGCCACAGACTCTGGGTGACCTATTTACAATGGAAATCTGTACATCATTTATTTTCTAAAACCATCAAGCCTCCTTATTGAAGAAAGACTCTCAGCCTGGTATACAGGCTCTTCATGATATTTGCCAAACCGTATATTTAACCTGTTTACATGGCAGTCTCGAACAAAAACAAGTTTTCCACACTTTTCTCTTGCTCCTTCCTCATCATGCATGTACATAGGCTCCCCATGCCTTTTCCATGGTTTCTCTTCTCCCTCTATTATATCCTCTGCCATCTTCATCTTCCTCCAGCTAATGCATTTTAGTTCTCTACACACAGGATCAGGCATTACCTTCTCCATGCAGTTTGCAACATGATTTCAGCTTATCTTCTAAATTGTAATTCTCATTTCTACTTACTGTGCCTCTTTTCCCCCATCTATTAAAAAAAATGTAACCCTCAACTTATATGGATGTTATAAACATTAAATCAACTTAAGATATGTAAAGTTCTTATAACAATACCCAGCACATGGGAACTGCTCAAAAGATATTAGGTAGTATTATTTTGATTACTAACCACTGGCATCTTACATTTCTGGCAAACTGGGTTAATTCTGGAAAATGTCTTGCCTTGATGTCTTTGCTTATGTTCTTTTCTGCATTGAATTCTCTACCCCTATCTCTATGTAGATCCATTTTTTCTCTTTCCCCCATTTTGTTTCCTATTCCACAAATTCTCAAGGAAAGCACCTGCAACAGACTGAATGTTTGTGTTCCCCCCAAATTCATGTGTTGAAACTAATGCCCAATGTGATGGTATAGGAGGTGGAGCCTTTGGGAGGTTCTTAGGTCATGGGAGTAGAGCCCTCATGAATGGGATTAGTGCCCTTATAAAAGTGATACTAGAGAGCTAGCTTGCCCTTTCCACCATGTGGCCCACAAAGAGGACTATCAATGAACCGGGATGTGAGTTCTCACCAGACACTGAATCTGCCTGTCTGCCATGATCTTGGACTTCCCAGCCTCTAGAACTGTGAAAAATAAATGTTTGTTATTTATAATCCACCCAGTCTCTGGTTTTTTGTTATAGAAGCTTGAACACACTAAGACAGCATCTTTCTTCTCCAGACTTTAAACCCTCATAACATTTTTTGTACACCCTCTTGGAATCTGTGTATCCTATTTTTTATATTAGTTTGTTTGAATGTGAATTGTTTATGGAATTCTCAAGGGTAAGGGTTATATCATGTATTTTTATCACTTTAATGCCTAACATTCTGCCTTGCTTGGCATAAGCTGATATTCATTGATTTAAGTTAGGCTTAAGACAAAAGACTTTTCAGAGATTTTGATATTAGTAAATGAAGACAAATGTACATTAAATTTGACATTACGTTTTATTATATTATGTGATATATATTATGTGTATTTTTAAGATATACTCAGTGCTTTGTATTATAAGGTGGAAATATGTGAAATGTTAATTTTATCTTCTAGTTTAAAATTTGATGTTTTAATTACTCCAAATTTTTGTCTTCTTTCTCTTTAATTATCCTTATTTCATTTCTTTCTAAATTAATGCAAAGAAAAATGATTATACAGAACGTCCTGAACCTATCCTACGTAAAGCTTTTAAAGAGATATTGGTAATTGTTAATTTATAATTTATTTTGAGTCCAAAATTTATTTCATGAATACTCAGTTGGTAGCTAACATGGGGTAAACACTGGGGCTTCAGGAATTAACAAGACAGCATCTTCCTCAAGGGGCTTAGGATTTTAGGTAAAGAGGGGACAATCAGTGGGAGATACAGGTGAAGAGTAAGAGAGTTCAAAGCAGGTGATATTATTTTCAGCCAAAAGGATCAGAAAAGGATTTATTGGAGCACATGGTATTTGGTCTGAGTCTTGACGGTCTGGTGGGATTTGGTAAGCATTTGTTATTCCAGAGAAAAGAAGAAAGCAGAAGAGTTGTCCAGTGAATGTGAATATACCTATTTGGTGGGAAGACACAAGGGCGTGCAAGTATGGGGAGTAGAGTTTGGTTGAAGCATACTGTGGATGTAAAGGAGGAATAGGAGAGGTAGTTGGAGCCTGGTGCCAAAGTCTTGAAATATTCTGCTTGGTTCTGTAGGTGATGTGAAGCCATTAATAGGTCTAGATGTGATTAAACTGAGTTACAGGAATTTGCATGCGGAAGGGACCACTGAGGTGAACTGCTTATTAGCAAAAGCATCTGACCTCAAATACTTTCTCCATAAATGTTTAAGGAAAATCTAATTTGGCTGTGGATATATTTGCTTTTCCCCTGGCAATCCGATTTCATAAACTTGAGGTTGCTTTTTAGGTGAGACTTTTCAGTCACTCCCAACCCAGGTAGGAATCATTCCAGTGAATGACCCTGGGGCGACAGCTCCACAAACCAATTACAGTACTCAGGAGATTTCTGCACAGGGTCTGTGTCACTCTGATTTCAATTAACATCTCTCTTAATTAGAAAGAAAGACAGAGGAACAGTGGGTGATACTTTTAATTCTTTGCTCCTTGTTTAACTTTCTGTCCATTTGATATATGAGATAGCAGAGATGGAAATTTGGAGAGCTGAATTCATGGAGAATTTGATTATAACAATTAAATTTTTTAAAGTTAGGTCAGGTAAATTATGTGCAATTTAGAGTTTATTCTAACCTCCACATTTGCCTTGAAGTTGTACAGTTGTACTTTAGAAGCTATTTCTGTGGACTCTGTATGTGGAACTGTTATGGACAGTACTCTAATAAGACCAACATCATACATTGAACTTAGGTCCCTAATTCAATCTCCAAGAGAAAACTCAGCAGTATAGCTACTCACCTCAAAAACAGCAAAACAACAATATGAAACAAGGGTTGCTTCATCATGCCAACTGAGCTTCTAGACACTGTGTCATTGGGTATATATGTTAATTTACCCCTGGGGGCGGGTACCTTCAATATATAAACTGAGAGTATTACTTCAGCCAAAGGGAAGATCTGATTCACCCCTACCATCCCAGCTTTCTAATCTTTTCGGAAAGCTGGATAATCTGACCTTAACTAGACAGTTCATGTGATAAAATGTCAAAGGCAAATCATTGCTTCCTGAACTTAAAGCTAACTGTACTCAAATAAGAAGGGAAATGCCTTGTTAGAAAGACAGTAAAAGAAAAGCAACTCAAAAGGGCTTTTTAAACTACAGTGACGTCATCACCGTGTAATAACATATTCAGTAGAGATGGTAACAGAGAAAATTCTACTAGAAGTATTTATAGGTGTTAAACACAGATATCTGGAGGTAGGAGTCCCTAATCTAGGGCTTTATATCATCTCCCTTTAATTAAAGAGGAGAAGCACTTTCATTTAATTTCAACAGGACCTGTGAAATACTTTCATCATTTCATACATATTGTGATAAGAGACTAATATGGTTAATGGAAATTGGATTTTTCCCTTTTTAGGTCAATAAAAATAGCTTCCATTTGCTGACTGTTTATAACTGCTTCACATAAATTATCTTATTTATTTCCCACAAAGTTATGTGGCTGATAGTATTATATTCATTTTACAGGTGAGGAAGCTGTGGTTAAACATATTTAAAGATGTTCCCAAAGTTACAAGCAATTAGAGTCGGTGTTTGAATCCCGGTTAGTGTAAATTCAAAATCTGAACTATTTCCCACAACATTTTAATGATGTCATAAAATATCTTAGGATCTGCTGTGGGAATGGTATTTTTTTTTTTTTTTTTTTTTTTTTTTCTTTTTTGCGTTATGCGGGCCTCTCACTGTTTTTTCTCGCGTTATGCGGGCCTCTCACTGCTGCGGCCTCTCCCATTTGCGGAGCACAGGCTCCGGACGCGCAGGCCCAGCGGCCATGGCTCACGGGCCCAGCCGCTCCGCGGCATGTGGGATCCTCCCGAAACGGGGCACGAACCCGCGTCCCCTGCATCGGCAGGCGGACCCTCAAGCACTGCGCCACCAGGGAAGCCCTGGGAATGGTATTTTAAACTGCTCCTTAAATCAACATTGGCATGGGGCTTCAGCTGCATCTTTAGCAGATCCTATAAGTTAGGACCTCTTAATACCAAAACTTTGAGGTTCATAGGCATATATGTGAAACTGAATCAGGAAGGGTTCAATTTGTAACCTTTAAGTTGCTTTTTCATATCCCTAATTTGATGAATGTGGGTTAGAAATGAAGCAACACTGTAAATTGAAAGAATTCTACTTGTTTTTAGTCTAGGTAACTTAGTCTTAGTTGTTGTGTTTCTTTCCTTATACTACTTGTTTTCCTGTTCACAAAGTAGTGTAGTTGTGAGGGTAACAGCCCTTTATATATAGCACAGTCTTTACATAACATGGTTCAGCCATTTAGAACTCAAATGAAGCTTCGTGCCATAGCTTAAATAAATACTTCACTTTAGGTTGAGTGCCATGGGCTGAGTGTTTGTGTCCTCCCAAAATTCGTATATTGAAATCTTAACCCCCAAAGGTGATGTAGGTATTAGGAGGTGGGTCATTTGGGCTGTGTTTAGGTCATGAGGGTGAAGACCCATGAATGGGATTAAGGCCCTTATAAAAGAGGCCCCAGAGGTTCCTCACCCCTTCATCCCTGTGAGGACACGGTGAGAAATCTGCGATCCGGAAGAGAGCGCTCACCTGACTATGCTGGCTCGCTGATCTCAAACCTCCTGCCTCCAGAACTGTGAGAAATAAATTTCTGTTGCTTGTAAGCCACCCAGTCTGTGGTATTTTATAATAGCAGCCTGAACAGACTAAGACACCGAGATCTCAAATTTTCAAGTAGGAAGTCCTGCTTTTTACTCTTATTTCCTTATCTGAATGCATTCAGTAGGTCTAGTAATTTTTCAGCCCTGAATCATGCCTCCTTAGCTCACCACATACCTTGAATATCAACTAGCGCCAAGGGCCACTTCTGGGGTTTGTCCTGTCAATTTCGAATTTAGGAAAATGGGATGCAGCAGCCTCCTTGTATTCTTTATACACATTCAATACTTCTACACCTTTAAACCCTCAGGCACATTCAAGGAAACTTCACACTTTTGTGTCATTTTCTGCTCAGATTCAAGGCCATCAGAATTATAAGTAATTTGCATTTTAGACCCTTGTGTAAGAGGATGTCACTTCTTGGAAATATTATTGGATGATAAAGTAAAGCAAGAAGTACCCACTGCTCTGATACACTTAATTAGGAATTCCAGGTAATTACTCATTATGTCCCTTTACATTTCTGGAAATTTATACAGAAAATTGTTTCTTCCCCTTTTGTGTCAAAAGAAAGAAAGAAAGGAAGGGAGGAAGGAAGGAGGGAAGGGGGGAGGGAAGGAAGGAAGGAAGGAAGGAATCCCTTCAGTACAGGAAAGCTTTTCTTTTTCAGAGATAAGATCCTTAAGTGACCTTTGTTAAACATATTTTTCTATCCTAATGTTTTCCTTTACCTTTTGGTTGTTAGAAAATAGCCTAAGTCTGAAAAATGGCAAATATTTAGTTAGGTACACTAAAAGCACAGCATAGAAGAAAATGAACTCTTTGTTTTATTTTAACAAATACTTATATTTTAAGTGCTTTAAAGTATTACTCATTTAATCCTTATTATAACCCTGTGAGGCAGAGTACTATCATTATCCCATTTTACAGATGTGACTAGATAATATTATATGGGCAATGGCAAAGTGTTTGAGTCCTGTATACAAATATAGAATTGTAGCAGAAGTAAAATGGACTACTAGCTTCTTTAAAGAGTCGTTATTTCTCTGTGGCAGCTTTCTTAGGCTTAATCTCAATGGTGAGTCAAATTCATATTATGTTATGATCAGCTTCTCCAAGAATTCTAGTGGACAAGTTCCAGAAGTTAATTCTAAAGATCAACTTAGTGTATTAAATTCTGCACCACAGTGAGTCACATTGTAGTGAAGCTTCAACATGGGTTCTTTTTATAGTGAGAGAAGCAAATTAAAGATTTAATTTGCTTTTGAGCCACTCTCCAATTTAATTGTTCACATTTATATAATAGGTGGTAGCATAACCTATTGGAAAGGATAGCCAAAAGCAATTGAATTCTCTTTGTTCCTTAATGGACTATCTGTGTGATTTCAGGTAAATCCTTTTATCTTTTTCTGATTTTTGTTTTCTTTTCAGTAAAACAAGAATAATGCCACTTTTATTTCCCTGCCTATTTCCTAGTACTAGTCTGTGAAAAAACGCAAACCAGCTATTGCTTACGAGGAGGAGGGGCACAGCTGGGTGTCCCCTTTTCTTTGCTTTGCTTTTAGACTACTTGTAATATTATCTGCTATTCTTGCCTAAATGGCATTTTGTGATTTTGATAGACAAGGAGTCCTTGTGCAGTTTGTCAAACAACCTATTACAAAAGCTTTTTGATAAAAGCAATATTTTAACACTTTACTGACTCTAGAAGACTGCTCCTTGAGATTGTATCTGCTTTGATGTAATGGGCAGAGAGGTTAACTTCTTGACATTTTTTACAGAGGTATTTATTAAGTGTCTACCGAAAGTGAATGGATAGGAAGTAATATGGGTCAACATTAAAGCAGAATTAAGAAACCCTGGTTTTTAGTTCCTGCTTTACCGTTTATAGGCACCAGTCTTCAGATACATTATTTAAAGTCAGCTGAAATTTGGTTTCCTCATCTATTACATGAAGCTACTAATATCTCTTCTGCCTTTGGAAACCATAGATGCCACTTGTCTTATTGATTTTTATAGATAAATGACAGTCATATTTAGAAATGAAACTAGTTAAAGGAGTAATGGAACCTGTTCTAGTTTTGCGTGAGCAATGACATCATTAGTCCTTTTAATTTAAATGACATTGTAATAAATTGACTATGTACTTTTTCTTAGGAAATCCAGACTGTTAATGGAAACTTACTTGTACCCGTTAACAAATCTATCCAGATATTTTCTCTGGGCTTCCAAAGTTTTAGTCAATTTTGGATTCCTTTGCAGATTTTCTTCAAAATCTCCTGTAATAATTATGTGGAGAATGCTCATAGTCTTTACTATGAGCCAAGGTCAAAACAGCACCAGCCTCCTACTTAACTTCTCTTTTTTCTCTCTCTGTGTCTAAATTGGACTTACCATCTTTCCTCCAAAAATACTTCCTTCTTCTGAATTTCCTATTTGGTACACTTTATGGGATGTAAACCTGGAGTCATCACACAATCCTTCCCATCACCTTGTTCTCTCTTTTTCTCCATTTTGCCTATCATAATCTATAAATCATCGAAAACCATTTATTTATTCTTCCTCCTATTACTTATATATGCTTCTTTGCATAAATATTTCTTTTCAAAGATTTGAATAAATATGAGGAGCAATGTGTCAATGGGTGAGATGCTGTGAACCAAGAGAATTAAGGCCACTGGAAAGACCACTGCTAATAAACCTAAAGTTAGTGCTAATCATAATAACAACAACTAAATATTTCCTTCTTTAAAACAAGTTTGAAGAACAGATTTGAAAAGAGTAGCATGCTGCTTAAGCATTTATTGATTGACATGGAAATAAAAGCAAATCAAAAATGCTACTGTAAGCATTCACTAGTGTAAGACAGGTCAAACAATGTAACATGACATTTTATTTAATGACAAAGTTAATGACAACAGTAAAATATGTTGATAGTTTTTGGTTGTCTTGTGTGTGTGCATGTTGTATTGTATGTGTATTTTTGTGTAGGAGGTACTGTTATAAGATATACTATTATCATGCATATAAGAAAAATACTTAATATATATTAAACATTCTTCTAAATGACTTCTCAGACAGACTATTATTTCAACATCATAACAGTTCCATGCAACAGTTACTATTATTATGCCCATTTTACAGATGGCCACAAATGAGGCAAAGAGCAATTGTTTGTCCAGAGTTACAGATATCGAGTAAGTAGCACAGATGGGATTCTAACCCAGGATATTCATATTCAGAAGCTAACCTCTTAACCTCAGCACATTTTCCTATTCTGTCTCATGAGAATTTTATCATCATCCTTTATAAGTAGTCATACTATGAATCTCATCAGGTTCTGTTGCAGAATCATCTACAATGGGGCCTAGACTATAACTCTATTATTGGGGAAGTAATATACAGCTGACATATACTTTGCTGGTTTACTGACACTTTCAAATTTAAATTCAAACTATCTGACGATGGGTTGATTAGAGGTCACTGAGTGAGAGAGAGATGAATGACTGGAAGAAGGGAGAGCAACTCAGAGCTATGCATGTGGAGGGATTGGGGGTGTTGGGGAGAGGTAGAATTGGGCCCTATCACAGAGTCTGTTTTGAGGTTGATCTCTTGGTGGCCCAAAATGATCTGTGCTTGACCCTTGGGGGGAAATTTAAAGAGTAGCTCCCCATCCCACTGAAAAATCTGTGACATGCTATGACTGTGTATATAGGGCAATGGTTTTCAACTGGAGGCAATTCTAACCCTCCCCTGGGTGGCATCTGGCAATGTCTGGAGACATTGGTGATTATCATGACTCAGGGGTAGGTTTGCTACTGGCAGCTAGTGGGTAAAGGCCAGTGATGCTGCTAAACATCTGACAATACACAAGACAGGGCCCCCTGCCACAAAGAATTGTCTGGTCCAAAATGTCAATAGTGCCACCATTGAGAAACCTTGGTAAAGGGGAATCCCGTCCTCTTTGCTTCATCACACAGACTTCTGCAAGTGTTGTTCTGACACAGTGTAAATTCTTTTTTTTTTGTCTTTGTCTGGTTTATTTCACTTAGCATAATGTCCTCCAGATCCATTCATGTTGTTACAAATGGCAGGATTTCCATCTTTTTAAAGGCAGAATAACATTTCACTGAATGGTAATACAACATTTTATTTATCCATTCATCTGTGGTTGGATATTTAGGTTATTTCCATATCTTTTTTTTTCTGTAACATCTTTATTGGAGTACAATTGCTTTACAATGGTGTGTTAGCTTCTGCTGTATAACAAAGTGAATCAGCTATATGTATACATATATCCCCATATCTTCTCCCTCTTGCGTCTCCCTCCCACCCTCCCTACCCCACACCTCTAGGTGGTCACAAAGCACCGAGCTGATCTCCCTGTGCTATGTGGCTGCTTCCCACTAGCTATCTGTTTTACATTTGGTAGTGTATATATGTCCATGACACTCTCTCACTTCATCTCAGCTTCCCCTTCCCCCTCCCCATATCCTCAGGTCCATTCTCTAGTAGGTCTGCGTCTTTATTCCTGTCCTGCCCCTAGGTTCTTCAGAACCTTTTTTTTTTTTCTTTTTAGATTCCATATATATGTGTTAGCATAACAGGAAACACCATAAGCCATAGGGTTATACTGCAATGGTCATGGTAAAGCTTCCTGATGCATTTTCATCTTGATATGGGAGAGTCTGGAAGAAATCTGGGACATTCTATGGAAGTATTCGTGGAGCATTCTCTGGTGACTTCTAGAAATAGTACAGAAATAAGTTGGAGGAAAACCAAAGATTCCTCTCTTCTCTCTGTGCTCACCACATCTGCATCTCTTCCTTCTTCCCTTTCTCCCTTCCTCCCTTTCTTTCCTTCCCCTCCTTCCTTCCTTCCTTCCTTCCTTCCTTCCACCTTTGTCCTTTCAAACAAAATAATTTTACATCTATTATATGTTAGGAAGTCTGTATAGATACAAAGAGGAAGAAGACAAAATGTCAAAATGGAATTAAAATGTTTTAGAATGTCTATGATGCTATATAGTCTCTATTTATCTGTTTAGAACATAATCATGATGAAACCTAAGGGATAAATTAAATACACATATGGGTCGGCCAAATTTTCTCAAGCAAATACAGCCACACTTTAACCTTGTAGTCCCAAATTCAGTATGTGTGAGCTCTGAGAAATTTGTGTAGTTTTATCATGAGGAGGAACCAAATAGGATAGTTTGGGTATTCCTGTGCAAACTATCATCTTTAATAGAAAAAAATAAAAACAAAAACATAAAGCCCATGTCCTACTGACTGATCTCTCAGATTATAGTTAGATTCAGAGAGAAGACTTTTCACTGAGAAATAAACAACTCACAACAGGAAATGCAGGTATTTACAATCGTTTCTTTCCTTTTGAAACAACACTGGGAGATTGCGGGAAGGCACTGAATTCAGTACGTGTATCTTTCACAAAGTTTTCCTGATCCGTGAAAAGTGGCCTTATATGTGTATTTCTTTTTAGAAAAAATTATCTGTAAATTGTGTTTATAAATAAGTTTTTAGTAATTATCCTCCTGGTGTATTCTGCTAAAATCAAAAGGAACAATCAAGGCTCCAGAAGAAGCTGTAAGAAAAAGAAGAACGGGAATTATTTCAGCAAGGCAAATCCATAGCAAACACTGAAACATCAGGTTATAGACAATGGCATGAACGTTAATGAACAGAAAGCCATATAGTAGAAATCTGCTAAATACATAGTGGAGGGAATTGAGAAGACATTTCCCTAACAGTTTGTTCCTGTTGCTTATAATTCTAAAAAAAGTACTGCAGGAAGGCCCAACTCAGTCCCAACATCATATTATGCAGATGCGTTACAATTCCCTACTGAAGTTCTGCAGAAGAGTTGAGTCTAACTTAGCACAGTTGTTTCACACGATATCATAAAGGTCAATAAATGAATAACCAAAGCATGTGTGAAAGGCTGAGAAGTGACTGCAGTTTTGCAAAAAAAAACTGACTATTCTTTGGAGGTTCACAAATTTGTGTGAAGGGGAAAAGAAGCAATATATAACAACAACAACAAAATTGACACAAAAGAGTTACTTAACTGCAGATATTTACCTTCAACTTCAACATGTATTTTCTTTATGTCTTTATTTATAATGATGAAACAGAAAGCTTTACGGGTTTTAGCCAAGGGAAGAGCTTACCTTAGAAGTTCTGTTTATCTTTATGGTATCCTGAGAAGGAAGACATGCTGGCACTCTTAAATATAGCTGATAGGACAAATCATGAAGGTAGGCTTATGTCAGACATTTAGCCTTCAAACTAGGCATGCACTTACATCTTAGTTCTTTATACTTCAGTAGAGAGTTTCACATGTAAAGACCTATCTCAACAATCTATTAAACATTAATCCTTTTCACAGAGAGGAGGAATGGTATTTGTTTATGTACTTATTCCCTTATCCCTTCAACAAAGATTTATGAAGTGTCTGTCATAAACAATATGGAGTCTTTTACTTGAGATTTATAGTCAAATTGAGAAGACAAATTTGGAACTAATGAACAATCATACAATTTGATAAGAACTAAAAGAACTTATGGGTCTGCAGAGAATGAAGTGCCTGGGAGAGGATGAACTCTATCTGGAAGAATGGGGAGAATTTAGGGAAGTATTTATAAAAAAGGGAGAGAGAAGTTGTATAAAAGATTAGCAATATTTCCCCAGACAGAAATTAAATTTGTAACATTGAATGCTTTGCTGCTATTTTTATAAGACCCCCTGATTCATCCATGTGTCAGATATTAGTTTAAAAAGGTGAGTTACAAGCACCCGTTAGTATTCTTGCCAGTTAACATAGAATGTGTCACCACATCTGAACCTTATCATTGCCAGGATACAATATCCTTATCACCTTACCCTGGCTTTGGTGTTGGACTTGAGGCTGCCTATGTAGACTCTGTCCTGGCTTGCTCTTCTCTATGAATTCTTCCTTTGTTTCTCTAAGCACCTAACCCCTGCCGTTAATTATTTGGCTGGCATAAAAGTCAGACCACCTCTAGTCCCTCTGAGAAGTGAGTGATTCACCGGGCAGAGGAAAAAGTATATGCAAAGGAACTGAGAAGTGATAAATTGTTGGTGTTTCCAGAAATGCAAAATTTTGTTTGGTCTGGAGCACAGAACATGTGTAAGTCAGATAAAACTGTAGACATAAAATTATTTCTTCTCTGCTATCTACAGATCTAAATTTTTTGTGCGTGTGTGTGTGTGTGGTAAGGATCCATTGAACGACCTTACGTAAAGGAGAAAATGGATTGGATTTGTATGTTAGGAAGATGATACAATGGACAAATAGTGTAGAATAGGGTCACTGACACAAAGCAGTAAAAGTGACAATGGAGATGAGTGGATAGGTTTCAAGAGTTATTTAAGAAGCAGTATCTAAGGACTTGATTTCTTTTCTGTCCCATTGACCCCTTTTTTATACCTGTGATAGTGAAGAGTAAAGGACGATTGCCAGATTTTTAGCTTCAGGTAAAGAATGGCTATTCCCTAATTTTACACCTGTATACCTTTCCATTCGCCACCTTACCACATAATTTAATAGCTTTGTTTACTTGTCCAGCTTCCCCAACAGACTGTGAGCAACTTGATCTAAAAGACATTCTTTTACCGCTTCCAGCTTTGTACAGTCTGTTCTTAAAATAGTTCTTTACACACAGCAGAATATTAATAAAGATTTGTTACATAAATAAAGATAGAACAGCTCTTAGCATGTCAGTGAGTAAAGGGATTGTAGAGTCTGGTAGAGAAACTCGGGAGTTACTGGAATAGTCCTTAATTATAGTTGGGATTACCTCGAGGGAAGTGTACATAAAGGGACTATAAAAACAATAGGTAGTGATTATTGATATTGTGGCATGCACTATGCTAAGTGCTTTATTTACACCGTCTAATTTAATCATCTAGCAGCTTACTGAGTAGTTGTTCTTACTGATGACATTTTATAGCTGAGAACCAAAGAGGTCCACTGAGGAATTTTGAGGAGCAACAGATTTTCCGAGGTGGGTGTAGGAAGAGGGATTTTTGAATGTGACAGAAATGGAATGGGCAGAGTTAGAAGAGAATCTCTGGGCAGAAAAAGAGGACCAAGCACAGAATCCTAAGGAACAACATTTGTGGAGGTGGATGTGGAGAGGGGTCAGCAGGGGACTTATAATAAGTGATCAGAAATTTAGAAGAACTGGCAGAAATGGGAAAAGAGTTTTGAAAAGAAAAGGATGGCTCGGTAGGCCAAGACTGTGAGAGGTAAAGCTATTTGAGGATAAAAGAAACCTTAAGTTGGGCCCTTGCAACATGTTCTGTGCAACTGTTAGCAGGGTGGTGGGGTGGAAACTGAGCACAAAGGCTGAGGGGTGAATTGAAGAGCAGTGAGTGGGGTAGTGAGCAGCTGCCTGCAGGGCGGCAGCACTGACATCAGTGGTGAGAAGATGCATAGGTCCCTACCAGAGGAGAAAGAGATCCAAGAAGATTCTTTTTTTTTCTTAAGATAGAAAAGAGATTTAGCATTTTGTTTATAGATAAAGGCTGTGGGGAAGGAGCCACTGAAGGTGGTGAAGATACAACAGAAGGGAGTATTGAGAGAATAGTATCTTGGAGGATGTTGGAGGAGACGGGTCACAAGTACAGAGAAGGGCTGAAGAAAGGACATCTCCTCCCCTGACCCTTGTTTCCAGGGTTCAGAGGCAGATTTGAAACACTGGGCAGTATGAGCAAGAGGAAATGTGAAGAGAGATCTAAGGGATTAGGTAAGTTAGACATAGAAAAGCTTTTCATGATATTCCTAGTGTAGAACTGGGGCAGACTATGAAGTTTTATATATTTTTTTCAAAAGAAAAATAAATAAATGTAGTACATCTGCGTAATACGGCTTTGTACTGAAATGAGCCTCACTATGGTGCCTTCTTCAGAATTAACAGAAAGAGGCATAAAGTGTTACAGAAAGTAGTTTCATTTAATTTACTGTATTTCATTTGTTTAACATGGCGTTTGCAATTGATGTTCCTTTTGGTATGATAAGTACGTACAAATTGCCATGCTTTCTTCTTCAGAAATTCATCCTCTTTGAAAAGAAAAGGATTTACAGTTTATATTAGACTTTTATTTTTAAAAATGTATATTTGTGAACAGAAAACATACAAATCTGTATATTTCCTAGCTACATTTATCCAGTCATATATTAATGATTAAGTCCAATAAAACAGTTTTAAACAACAGCAAAAAATAAAACAAATGAAGGCAAAAGAAATAAAGGATAAAGTAACTACTGCATAAAATTCTATAGAAAGTGAAAATTTTTAGGTTGTTGTATGGTATAATGGGTTTATGTTAACTTTCTTTTCCTTAGGAGAGGGGACTTTGCACATAATAAGACTACTTAATAGCATATCTCATGACATTTGAGAAGAAATTCAGTTCCCACACATGACTGCAACAGGGAGGAAGAGGGGGAAAAAAAAAAAATCAACATTTTCTTCTCTAAAAAATGTTGATTTTTCTACTATCTCGTTCAACTCTAAAAGTAAGATATTTTTACCTATAGCATGCCAGTAGGGGTTGCCTACATATTTACCAATTAAAGTTTAGTTAGTAATTATTATTCAATCATTTTATGGCTAGAATGTCAAACCAAGGTATACTTAAATGAAACAAAATGTAATATCTCTATTATCTGGACCAGTAAACATGTATTTTGATAAAGAACTGAATGTATTTCCCTCTGGTAATAATTTATTATGGGAAAAGAAGGGATATTTAAATATGACTCTCATCTTACCTGCTGACTCTTTAAAAAGAACAGTGTCGTGTTCTGTTTTCTACCTGGATATTTCTAGGATTCCATGTCATTAGGAGTAGGTCCTCCTCAGAAAGATCTCAAGATCTTAAGACCTAGATCAGGTCTTAATAGGAGAGCGACCATATGTGTGTTTGCTCAACATTATGTCCTAGACATCAGTGTTTCACTGACTAAACTATCTTACTCTTGGATAGGCACTGCTTCCAATATCTAAATATAAGGAGTAACATATTAAGTGATTATTTCCTTTTAGATATGAATTTATCAGAAATAAATTCTCACTTGATAGAGCAGGGAACAAGATGATAGTTAGGGGTGAGAAAGTGTTTCCTAAAGAGTGGGCAAAATCCCCAGAAAGTGGAGCTAGGGGATTATCACTAAAACCTTTGCTTGCTTCTTTATTTTGCATGTGGCCAAAAGCAGCCTTGTCTGGAGAAACCCTTTGACACAGCTTTTTCACGTGCAAGTGCTATAAATGAACTTTCCAAGAGACATATCAAAGTGTTTCATTTCTGTTAAGAGTCTATTTTTCAGCTAAGTTCATTTAAACAGAATTTCTTTTCCTGCTCATGTAAGTAACATGTCTGGCTTGCCTAAATATGTGACAATTTATTTTTTTTCTCTCAGATTTATGGAAAGTTCATGGAGACCAGATTCTCCCCTTGCATTGTGGAAGTGCACAATTTGTTCTTATGAATGCCATTCTCAAATATACCAAATACAGTATGGACTTTCAGGAAGTATTTAATTTAATTGCTCCCCTAAATCTCCAAGCTTAAAGGAATTGGGTTGGTAATGATATTTCCACTATAATGTTTCTTGGTATAATAGTCTCAAAATAATGTAAGAATCGTGTTTTTCATAACATTCTGTGAATCAGTTGTCTAAATCTTTTGGAATATCCAAAGGCCTTTGCTTAAATTTATTTGGAGAAAACAGTGATTGTGGAAAGCCATCGCTTGTAACCAGTTGCATATCATGAACATAGAGCTTATTTATATATAAATCATTATTGCTTCCTCTGTTAGGCAATTAGTAAATGAGTTTCAGATGCTTACAAATTTTGGCTTTTAGTCACTTTTCTTCTAGTTATTACCCAAACTTATATTAGATACAATTAACTGTAAATTGCCCCCTGCCATACAGTATTTTATTTAATTATTCAACAGTCCTGTGTGGGAGATGTCAGTATTGCTGCCTTCTTATAAATGAGGATTCTGCAGGTCAGAGATGGCAAGTGATTGGCTCAAGACCTCACAGCCAGAATGTGACAAAATTAAGACCCAGTTCCAGTCTCTGACTCCAAATACAGTGCTCCTGCCATCAAAAGCAAACCAAGCAGCCTCTCCTAGGTCTGCATTTTACTGTGACAGGGAGAGCAGAAAAGCACAACAGGATGATTTCTCACAGCTGGAAAGGGAAACGGCTTTAGACTCCCAAGAAATAGGACATTTTCCGCCCGGTTAATGCATAGGGAGTTCCATGAGTGACTTTCTAATCATAATTCTTTCTATGGAAAGTCAGTGTAATGAATGTAAGCTCCCTGAGGTAGAAGCACACTGTAAGTCCTTCTGAAATCACTGTATCAAATGTGCTCTGCTGTTCAAATATACAAAATCTCACCCTGGAACACTTGACTCTGAGATACATGTCAGAGATGTGTGCAGACCTGACTTGCAAAGTAGTTGTCTAGGGAGAAAAACACTGTCCTGTGCATTCTGGACTGTCATGCAAAGGGTCAAGGGTATTGCACTTTTTGTATAGGAATTCACCTTCTTCTACTCTTTTATTAAGCATTACTATGGTTGCTGAAAAATAGGTTGCATGATGTCTGGAAACATAAGGAAAAATATAGTTATACTTTTTTTCGCTAATTTATCTTGCTAACTGTGAGTCTTAGAAAATTCTGGTAGAAATCGTGAAGGTAGTTTAAAGTGTAGGATTTGACTGGATAAGATGGGTTACTCTGTTGGAGAGAATTAAGGCATCCACATTTCCATGACTACGTGCTACAGAGTTTGAGGGTAGAGATTCTGGATTCAGATTGCCAGGGCGAACACTGGCTATGCCACTTATCAGCTGTGTGTCCATGGGCAAGACAAACACTCTGTGCCTCAGGTTTCTCGCCTTTTTAATGGGACCTTAATAGTACCTATTTCATTGTGTTATTATGAGGATTAAAGTGGTTCATATTGATAAAGTATTTGAAACATTGCTTGGCATGTGTAAAAAAAGTGTTTGCAAGCTAAAAGTAAGTTATTTACATTGTTCTCGCATATTAACTGTTTCTACTTACTGAAAATTACAGAGTTATAGAAATTTAGAATAAGGGGGAACCACATTGTTCTTTAAAGAAAAATGGGGCATTAAGCAGTGTAGTCTCTGCCTTCTGATGACAAAATTCCTTCTTCAACTACCTGTTACTAAAAAGCTTCTTCTGGTGCCTCAATTTCATTGTCAGGAAGTTTCAGCTTTAATGAGAAATAAAGTAATATGCTGGGACTGTTTATTTATAGTAACTTGTGAAATTAAAGTATCCCATTTAAAGTCTGCTTCTGTTTGAACAGTACTAGAAAAAAAAACCAACCAAAATTCTCAGTTTAACTTTTAATTAAGCAAGCAGTATGGTATGTTTTGAATCTGGTTACCTGTTGATGAGGCTGCTGTGTAGGTAAATGGCATTGATCGGTTGGGTGGGAAGTTTCTCTGGAACGCTTTCTGTCACTGGGTAGAAAGACAAAGCTATAGGGATGTCTTCACTCCTGTTTTGGACCACCTCTTTTTGAGTCTATCTTGAGGAGATAATTAAAGAAGAACATTTTGGAGTATAAATGAAAGAATTCAAACTCTAATATTATATGACTATGTCACTTTTCTTTCTGGATATCTTGTTTTTTCTTTCTTGTTCACTGCATTTGGCAGCTTGAACATAGAAAAAGATATATACTGTAGAGATGCTACCATTAAGACAAACGGGTTTTTTTCCTCTGTCTCTTAAAAAGAGTCCTGGGGAATCGCTTGGCGATCCAGTGGTTAGGACTCGGTGCTTTCACCGCCGGGGGTCTGGGTTCGAACCCTCGTTGGGGAACTAAGATCCTGCAAGCCACTCGGTGTGGACAAAAATAAAAAAAATAAAAAACAGAGTCCTGACCTTTTGATATTTTAATCACTGTTTAAAGAAAGCAAACTCTCAACTGAATTTTACTTTTCTTATGTGATACAGATTTTTGTTGTAGTATTTGCTTTAATAACTCATAAATATGACTGATGTCTATGGGGCAATGGTTTTTATTAATTTATCATAAAATATCTCATTGTATTTCATATTATAGTGGAATCAAGGTCACCTTAGTCTTATAAAATCAGCAAGATATTTCCCTTTGACATTCTATTTGACATACTCTTTTAATTTTTAAAGTGCTTAGGAGTTGATTTGTTTTATTCTGTTATTGCTTTTTTAACTTTTGTTTGTATTCTATCACTATGTTAATTTCTGTGTTTGCATAAATCATGTTCAAAAAATTAAAATGCCTTATATTTCCAATTAAGTTTTTGAATAACTAAGAATGGAATTTTACAAGTATATAATGTGTTATGTAAATGCATTTTATGATTTTATTATTAATAATCAGTCAGTAGAAAGACATGAAATCTGCATTAACTGTGAATTTAGTTTCACTGTAAAGGAAGTATGATATAATCTACACATCATTATATGGTCTACACATAATCATTACCAGTAGCTGTCTCTGAGGGAGCCCCTTCAAGGGTGATGGCAGAGGGAGACAGATAAGAACCAGCTAAAGGGGACAGTTTAAAAATTGAGGAGAAATAATAGAATATATATAAAATAATAAAGACAGTATCTATCAACAAGTTGTTTAAGTGATACCAAAACTACCAGAAAATGCAATGAAAAATTCAATCAAAACAAATACCTGGTATCATCAACTTGCCAACATATTTTTCTTCATGCATTTGATCATTGCTGTACTACACATTGTACATAGTCATTCATACATTATCTCATTACCTCAGTAAATGCTGAATCCCAGCCTTTGTTCAAGAAATGTAAAGGAGATTATTCAGCCAATTACCACATAATTCAAAAAAATTTCATGGATGGGTAATGCTTAGTTGAGAAAGGAGCAATTCAATCCATTTAAGTATTTTCATAATTAAAATTATATTAACTTAGACCTCTAAATCAAATACTCCATATTTGATTTTATATATGCACATAAATTCATACATATGCATAAATTATGTATTTATATTGGTTATTAACTTTGCACAGTCATAATCTAGGTTGTGCCAAAAGTGTAATGTGTTTATTTATTTATTTATTTTCGGTACGTGGGCCTCTCACTGTTGTGGCCTCTCCCGTTGTGGAGCACAGGCTCTGGACGCGCAGGCTCAGCGGCCACGGCTCACGGGCCCAGCCGCTCCCCGGCATGTGGGATCTTCCCGGACAGGGGCACAAACCCGTGTGCCCTGCATCGGCAGGCAGACTCTCAACCCCTGTGCCACCAGGGAAGCCCTGTTTATTTCTTTAAATCCAACAAAACTCATGGGCTTTCATTTCTGCTTGGTTGTAGGACACTTACTGTAACCATTTTAAGGTAACCCAGTCACATCTAATTTTATAAAATATATTTTGAAATATAAATTTTAGAGTCGTTTTAGATTTACAGCAAAATTGAGCAGAAGATACAAAACTTTCCCTTATGTCCCCTGTCCCCACACATGCATGGCCTCCACATTATTAACATCCCCCACCATAGTGGTGCACTGTTAGAACTGATGAGCCTGCACTGAGACGTCATTACTATTCAAAGTCCAGAGTTTACATTAGCGTTCAACTCTTGGTGTCGCGCGTTCTATGGGGTTTGAAAAATGTTGAATGACATAAAGCAACTGTTATAGTATCATGCAGAGTAGTTTCACCGCCCTAAAAATCTTGTGTTCTGCCTATTCATCCCTCCCTCTCCTCACCCTCTGCAACCACTGAACCCTAGTGAAATTTACTCTGTTATTTCTCTTTTTATACTAATCCACTGTTCGTTCGTCTTTTTTTTCCTCCCTGTAAGAGAAAACTGTCATGATTCTTCTGTATTTTGTTTTATGGCATTATCTTTATGTCTGGTTCCTCTGTGATTTTGCTCTTGATATTTAAAGGCAAGTCATTAGAATTCATAAAAACATTTTTTCTTACTCATGTAGCTCTGGCAGTCAAAAGTCATAGTGTCAGGACTGTTATCTTGGCTATTTGCCAAAATCTACTTATAATTTCAAAATCCCAAAATTTGTCTTTCTTTTCTTTCTACATTATTCCTGTCCATAAAATGGTATAAAGTCTCTGCTGTTAAGTAGCAAAGAGAGGTAGGGATAAATGAATTTAAGATATCGTTTAAGTCACAAACCCTACTCTATTATATTTACATTTAATTGTGTATTGCACTTTAATGGGTAGCGCTTGTTTTGTTACCTAGAATACCTTTCTTCCTCCAAAAGCTACTTCTGTCTCCACTCAAATGATATGGGTTCTAACTGAGCTTTCATCTTCTTACAATATCCCATCCACTGACCACATTTGATTGGTGTGGTGGGGTATGGTCTTACTTCTTCAGGGCTAATCAGAAGCTTTATGGGAATTTTTTTTTAAAGAGAGAAGATATGATATACATCTGGAGATGTGAGGGTTATATCTAAGAAAACGGTTTGTAATGAGAGAAAATAAAGCCAACACACAAAGGCAAGCAGAGATAAGTGATGGGAAAAGTTGTGAAGATACAATTGGAAAATAAAATTAAAAGAACATCTATCTAATCCTTCACTTTCTAAAGTCCTTTGGATATCGGTCCAGGGTGGACACTTCACGATTTGCAAAGCCTGGACCTGTGTGACCTTGAACAAGTTAAACTTTCTAAGCTAAATGTATCTATTCTGTGAAATAGGCTGACAGCACCAATTTAAATGGGCTAAGCATACACAGCTGTCATTATATAACTTGTCATATGACGGACTTAATAATAAAGCTAGTCTTAGCCTTAATTCAGTCTTTTGTTTTCCTCATAGATAACTTAAAAAGATGATTCCCTATATCATCATGGTTTTAGTGAATAACACTTCCCGGTTATAAGGAGTAGAAAATGCAGATGAAATTGATGTTTTGTTTTGTTTTGTTTTGTTTTGTTTTGTTTTGGCCAAGCCGTGCAGCTTGTGGGATCTCACTTCCTAGACAAGGGATCGAACCTGCAGTGAAAGCCCGGAATCCTAACCACTAGACAACCAGAGAACTCCCTGGTGTATTATTCGATCAGAGAAATGTAGGCTTAGCCAACTTTAGTCCCAATATTTAAATATGTCTTATCTCTACAGAAACGTTCTGAAATAGACAGTGCTTGCACAGAATCAATGACTAATAATTGCAGATTGCCAACTTAAGTTTTTTGCAGTATAAGATTTTTCTCTTTTTAATATTATAGGAAGAGAGGAGTTACATATGACACTATTTCTGTAACATCGATTCAAAAGAAATACAGTTCTATATTGAGTCCTCTCATATCCCTTTTACCCTTCGAGCATGACCTTGATTTCTTGAAGAGCACAAAAATATGTGAGTTACATTTATAATAGTTCTGCAGAAATGCTAGTGACTTTAAGTTCATCAGTCTGTCATCACAAAATTGCCTTGACAAATTGAGTAGGTATTAATCTTTTTCTGTCAGTGAATGGAGAAAAGGCAGCCAGTGAGACGTAAAGGCTATTTCTTCATGGTGCTTGTGGTCACTTAGCATTGCTAGGCTAGGCCTTTATAGACAGCACTTTGTGTGTGACTGAAACTGACCAATGTAGACAGAGGCCAAGGACTTTGATTACTGTTACCCTGTAAGACTGTTCTTTTCCTTTTAAACGGTGGGAGGCAGAACTTCTTGGTAGGAAGATCCTCAGTCTATTCATCATCCATATTTTTAGGGCCAGTTGCTCTTTAAGAAGTTTGAATTTTGGGATTCTGATTGTAAAAATAATTTCATGTTTACTGTTGAACATTTGGATTAAACAGAAAAAAAAAGAAAAACACACCTTTCATTCCACCACTTAGAAGTAATCACTGTTAATATTTTTTCCATGTCTGGGTTGGCGTTTGTGAGATCTTTCTGTGTAATCAGTTTTATCTTCTGTCATTTTCACCTACTGTTGTAGGATACACATTTTTTTCCTCATCATTGAAAAACTTTTGGAAGTGTAATATTTATAAGGCTGCATGATGTTTGCTATAAAATAATGTTTCATCCTTGCCTTATTGTTTATGTTCTTTTTTAGGTTTCTAGAATTATAAATAATGTTGTAATGAATATTTTTTTCTTTCCCCATGAGAAGAGCATAATGAAACCAAGGAGTGCTTTGCGAGAACAACTGCTCTTTCCATTTTGCTCCAACATGTTTTGAAGTCCTCATTTCTTACGAGGTTCATCATGTGTTAAAACAATTAGTGCATCTGAGGAAGAATGTGTGTATATATATATATATATATATATATATATATAGATAGATATAGATATAGATATATACACATACATATATATATGTAACTGAATTGCTGTGCTGTACACCTGAAACTAACACGATATTGTAAATCAACTATACTTCAATAAAAAATAAATAAATAAAAGTAAAAACAAAAACAAAACCCAAAAAGCAGTTAGTGCAGTTTTGCTGTAGGTACTCTGATGCACAAGACCAGGGAATGGGATATGGTCGTCCCTTGCAACTCTGTACCCTGATTCTAAAAGTAATTTTAATTTCTGTAATCCATAGCTTTGTTGGGGTCTCTCCTATTGAAGACTCCAGTGTTGAACTTGTGTACAGCATATTGCACTGCCGTTGATGTTCACCAGATTGTTTTCCTTGATTCATGTCATGTTGGCACTCAGTAGAAAGCAGTGTGGCATGAGAGCTGTGGTATTGATGATTATATGTATATTTTACATGGTCTCCCAAACTCTAAATGAAGAAATCTTAGTAAACTTACTTATGATTGGAAAGGGTGGTGTGGACTAATAAGATTAAGATTTGAGTGGAGGTGTAGTTTAACTATACTGTATTTTAATCATATCATGGCTATTAGGTCTTCTCCAGTCCCTTCAGTATTTTGTTAGGGTATTATGAATGCACTAAAAATTATACACCCCCAACTCCTAACATAGTTTTAAATTTTTATCATAGTTTTTCCTGAGCCTAACTGCCACATGGTTGATTAGTAAAATAGTGACTGAGAAAAGTAAGGTGAATGGAGGACTTTCATACTAAAATATTTTAGACATAAAACCACAGAAACTCATTCATATTCTCTCTCCCTCTCTCTCCCCTCTTTCTCTCTCATCACTGTTTGAATGAACCTAGAATTACAAGGTTTCTGAAGAAAACCTTGGTTTGCCTCTGAGTGACGTTGGTTAGGCAACTGAAATTTCATAAGAGATTATGAAGAGGGGCTTCACTTCCACTGGCTCTGCTTTTACCTGGCAGCCTAAATTGGCTGCACTGTAGGTACTGTAGGTACTTAACAGGGAGTATAATGCCAAATTCCCAACCTCTCAATATTTTTCAAAAGCTTGGCAGAGAAAAGCAACACTTTTGGAGGATTGCCTCAGAGAAAAGCAGTAAATTCACTTCTATGAATCAGTGATTCTCAATGGAATGTGGGGCGGTAAGGGAAGAAGGGAGGACGAGGAAAGCGGGGAGGCCTGATGTCCTCTTCACAGGAGGGCCTGGCTCCCGAGGTGATGACTAGGTTTTGGTGATTCACTTTTCCAGACATCCCCTGCTCCCCTCAGATGCTGATGTGGATAAAATTTGAGAACCGGGCTTCCCTGGTGGCGCAGTGGTTGAGAGTCCGCCTGCCGATGCAGGGGACACGGGTTCGTGCCCCCGTCCGGGAAGATCCCACATGCCGCGGAGTGGTTGGGCCCGTGAGCCATGGCTGCTGAGCCTGTGCGTCCGGAGCCTGTGCTCTGCAACGGGAGAGGCCACAACAGTGAGAGGCCTGAGTACCGCAAAAAAAAAAATTTGAGAACCACTTCTCAAGTGTTGCTAAAAGTAGAGGAGACAAACTGGAGACTCTTGGTCAAATCCAGCTTGTAGACAGGTTCTCTCTGCCTAGTATATACAGCACACACACACACACACACACACAGACACACATGCAGACACACATGCAGATACACATTTTAACAAGTAGTACAGAATTCCCATAAAATCCAGATTCCTCTGGAAACAATAAAAAAATCTGGCAAAGCTAGGTACATGTCCAAGCATGGCAACAAATGCCTAGAACTGGGAAACAGTTCCTTCTTTGATTACTGTCCTTATTACTCCCTTTTTGCTTACACCTGGCTCACATCACTGACTCGGGTTACTTCTCTGGTCCCTGTAGGCACTGGAGTTTACAACCTTTGAGTAACAGCCTGATTCTAGATTATAGCAAAAGAACAAAGAACGGGCTAATTGGGCCACATCATTTGACTTTCTAGAAGTGATTTTCTGGATTTGTATTTTAGCCTGATTCCATAGGCCTTGTGACACAAGGAAATGGCCCTATAGAACTCATTCCCGAGTTTACTTTAAGAATATTTGTTCATTATTTTGGGAATTTTATAAATATAGTTGTTAAAAGGATGGCCTCTGGAGCCAGACTGCCTGGAATTCAATTCTACCTCCTGCATTTCCCAGCTGAAAACCTTTGGCCTGGCATTTGATATTGCTTTGATTCAATTTCCTCTTCTGTAAAATGGAGATAGCAGTGGTACCACTTGTTTAGGATTTTTGTTAAGCTCAAATATATCAATTTATGAAAAGTGTTTAGGACAGTGCTTAGCATAGACAAATATTTGAGGTGATACTATTACTAATATTATTACCTCCTGTTCCAGAAATAGTTGTACTTGTTATTACGTTTTTCTATTTTATAGAGAATCTTAAACTTATAATGAATCATGTTTGTGTCTTTTAGAAAATTTTATGTCAAATTTGATGCATCTATTTAGTAAATATATTGCATACATCTTTTGTCCTGCCTCCATCTTATTTTCCTACTCTTCATTTTCTTCTGTGTATTTCTTAATTATTCTTATTGTGCTGTATTATGTGCACTGTGGTAAGTCATCTTGATTCCCCTTTAAAACAATACAGGCCCTAAAAATAAACTAAGAGCAAACAACATATGTGAGCTCTCCTACATAGACAAGTATGACCAGTAAAATGAATTATTTTCCAACAGAATTTCATGTGAAGTTTACTTTTCTGCTGACATTCTGAGCTTCCATTTATTTTCAGCTCTGTCTTTTAGCTTTAGGGATAAACTGATCCAGTCATCTTCGATAGCAGTACTCCAACAAGTTCCTGCAGTCACGTTATTTCCCAGATGTCTTCAAATATATTGCATTGCCACAAATTGATTTTTAGCTTGTCTTTAAACATAACATCTGAGTGTCCTATGCACATTTGGCCTTTTTTAGGTCATGAAAGGCAACTGTTTTTATATTTAAATTTGCTACGTGAGATGATACTAAAAAGCAACCATATACTCTGTATGTCTTGTGTAAAATAGGCTATTCTTCCAATATAAATAAACCTATTTGGAAACGGTGAGCCTCCTAAAGGTTACTCCCAAGAGACTTAATAGAATGCTTGGGGAATTTTACTATAATCTTTTGATACAATGAGTATGAGAATGTTTTATGATCAACCACCCTGAGGCTGGTAGAATGACGGGGCTTTATTTCTCTCCTTTTTAATTTGGTGGTAAATAAATGAGACAACTTTTAGCATGTTATCAGCCATTTTACATCAGGGAAACAGAAATCAGTCTGTTGGGGTTTGATATGGGGGATTGGTTACCAAAGTGAAGGATGGGCAGGAGAAGCACAGGGCTAAAGTGGTGTCTTTTAGAGCCTTAGGAATCTGCTCACAACCGACATTGTTAGAACCCTTGTTCTGAGTAGGACCTCAGGAGCCCACACCCTCACTAACCCTTCCACTGTGTTCCTTCCGTCTTCTCTCCTAATGTCATGCAAGTGCTTCCTGTTCACAGAACTTAACTGGAAGAGAGCTGGCAAGGGGTTCCAAGAAGTGCAGTTTTGGGCTTCTACCACTGGCAATTCGGGGGAGACTATAGAGTAACATATTTTCCTGCATTTAGTTCTGTCCTCACCTTTTTATTACTATGAGTCACTTTGTTCTTCTGTTACTCTCATGTGATGTATTCATGAAGTATTCTAATTTTAAAACATTTTGAACTATATGAAAATATTTCTAACTCCAGGACTGTGTCAGCTATGTCAGCAACACTTACAGGAGTCACTTATAGGTGTCTAACAAGAAATATTCTAGGTTGTTTTATTACCAGTTATATGGTTTTTGCCAGTCCTTAAGTTGTAAATTTTTTTGATGAGGGAAAGTACTTAATGTACCTCTCCATTATTTTAGCTACTGAATTCCATGTTTCCTTGTAGGGGTTGAAATAATTTAATTCTTATATCTGAATATTTTCTAGACCTTATTTATTTGGATTTGGTTTTTGTTTTGGTTTCCTGATTTTCATAAACATGCATTTGTTTTTAACTGTCTTGTGTCAAAATATCGTTTTAAGCATTTGGCTCTTACATCAAAAACTATGGCTGATCAACTTTCATCTTGACTGCCAAAGCATTCAGATGAATTAGGGATTCTTAAAATGCATCATAAAATGCATCCAGAAAGGCTGAGGTGTTCAAGCAACAGAGGCAGAATTGCTCAGAGCTGCACCAGTGTAACTGGGTTGGCAAGTCAACAGTCTGAGTGGGAGGGCTCATCTCTCTCCATAGCCCTTTGTCCCCAGAAGGGTTTCTTGTCATTTTGGCAGTGGTTGACAGGACTCAGTTGAGCCCTGGAATGTGCTGTGACTTCTGTAAGTGTTTCTGACATAATTGACATAGTCCTGGAGGCTTTTGACAAGTTTGTCAACCTAATGAATGGGCAACTAAGCCTTAAAACCACAGTAAAGGTTGTGTAAGTTGTTCAATAGAGGGTGCAAAATCCAGGTAACCAAATAATGGTGTCAGAGTTATTCTGCTTGCCTGCTTGCTGATGACACTTCAACAGACCAAAATAAAAAAATCACCTTTGAAATAAACCTTCATCTCTGGGAGCATAATGAAGCATTTGCCTTATAACAGAATTCCTTTTAAAAAAGTTATTTGTAACATTTATCTTCTCACTTGTTTATCTTTTTCTTTTATATATGCTATTGCTAGAATGCTTAATGCTTTAGGCCTCTGATGAATACTGGCACTATCTGAAAGGTTTAGGTTACTGTGGTGAATGTTTCCCAGAAAACAGAACAGTGACTACTAAGTAACTTTGCTGAAGTAAGGTTTAGCAAGAGTAATTACAATTGCTTGGGATTTTATGTTTTAGGGGTAGTGTTCTATATGGAAATCACCAGAGCCTCTGACCCTCAAGTGTCACTCTATTTGAGCAGAATCATAATTAATCATAATCAGTAGTATCCAAGGTAAATTTTGACAGTTGGACATAAAAATGATAACTGTATGTGCCTACAAATTATTAAAATAAAATTATATTCTACCTTTTCTCTTCCACTTCAAAGATATGCTATTTGGCTTTGCAGACTAGATCTACTTGAGTATCTAACTTGGACCATAATTTTAATGTTTAAGTCCATTTTTCTGTGGGCTAAGGTCCGTGGCACTTCAGAAAGTCCGTTATTCTAACTTTATACAAGGATTAGAATATCTCCAAATGCCGAGAGGTCTGAGTATCTTATCTTGAAGCCTGTGATATAACTGGTATTTTTACTCAGTGGAGTATGAATGCACAGAGTATGGTCTAATAATCACTAAGTTTTTATGTGCTGTATTGAAGTTATTAGTTTATCCTGCTTTTTGGAGGGACTTTAATATTGCAATGAATCTAATTGAAGATACTCACCCTCCTTGTTCCTATTTTCATTCACTGTTAAAAGCTGGAAGGTGCATAAAAGATGGTTGTATCCAGTGATTCCCATTTTTCCCCAAGGGTGGGGTTTGGGGGTGATAAATGGGATAGTAGGTAATAAGGTGATGAGGCAGTAAGAATGAGGGTGAAGTTAAACACATACAGCCCTGCAGTCCCCACGTTTTCCCAGATGAAAGGTATTCTGACTTCATTTTATATATTTGGCATTCTTGTGACATGTGATTCTGCTGCCAACCAGCCCACCTACATTTCAGATGAGGAAACTTGCCTCCAGAGAAGCTAAGTGGGTCGCCCAAAACCACAGATCCACTGCATGGAAAACCAAATTCAGAGTCCAGATCTCCTGGATCCTAATATGATGTTTTTTCTCTATTTTAATTCAATAAATAGGTTTCTGGGCTTCCCTGGTGGCGCAGTGGTTGAGAATCTGCCTGCCAATGCAGACGACACAGGTTCGAGCCCTGGTCTGGGAAGATCCCACGTGCCATGGAGCGGCTGGGCCCGTGAGCCACAATTACTGAGCCTGCGCGTCTGGAGCCTGTGCTCCGCAACAACAGAGGCCGCGATAGTGAGAGGCCTGCGCACCGCGATGAAGAGTGACCCCCACTTGCCACAACTAGAGAAAGCCCATGCACAGAAATGAAGACCCAACACAGCCATAAATAAATAAATAAATACATACATACATTGTGTATTATAAAAAAAAAATAAAAAAAAAAAAATAATAAATAAATAGGTTTCTAACAAGATTTCTGATAGCAGTGGGGGAAAAAAAAACCTTTCATCCTTTCAAAGAACTTACAGTTTAATGAAAGAATAGATGTACAAATAAGTCTAATAAAGATGCATGCACAAAGAGTCTCTTAAAGAGGAAAGGCTGCTCACGTCTTTTTAAGTGAGTCAAGAGAAGTTTCATAAAACTCCTATTTCTTTAAGATTTTTCCTTTATAGAATTAGCAAAGGCATTCTAGAAACTTTTCAAACAGTTGGTTATTTATGGAATTCTTCCCTATACTCATATTTTCATAAAAATAAGCTAATAAGATATTTTAATTGAGCACACACGATATTTCTCATCTAGAATTTCAAGTGTGTCCTATAACGTGGGCTACTTCCAATATGCGTCTTTTTTCTTTTCATTTGAGTTATTTGAATCACATATTGCTTGCACTTCAGCCTCAGAAGTATGCTTTTTCTGGTGGAAGTTAACAATTGCTATAAAAAAATCAAGATAATTATTTCATATAACAAGTGACCTCGAGGTCTGTGGCTTCAGGGATGGCTCAACAATGACATCAACAATCCAGAATCTCTTTCATTCCTCAGTGTGTGGGCTTTTCTTCCTCTGGCACATCGTCACCTGGTTGTGAGATGCTGCTATAGCTCTGGCCTCAGGTATTCATGCAGCAGCATCTCCAGTAGGAAAGGAGGCAAAGGGAAATAATTTTTCAAGTAGGTCTTTGTCAGATAGATCTGTGTTCATCTGCTAAGAATCCTTGATTATTTTGATATTGTATTTTGGTTAAGTAAACTAAATACAATATATTTTGCTTTATATTAAATAGAGTCCTTTCAATATGGGCTGTCCAACATTGTGTGTGTGTGTGTGTGTGTGTGTGTGTGTGATGTGACGCCTGTCTATTCCTCACCACCTATTCTGGATGTGATGTGAGAGGCTTCAAAATATAACTTCTATTCCTAAGGAAAAGGAGTCAGATAAATATAGTACTTATCCATAAGTCTTTGTTCCCACTCACTCACCATAAGTAAATTCAATCTATCATTGAGTACTATCAATGTTTTTGTCTAAATGTCTTTCTCCACTTTCTGTACCACACATACTGTGCTTCAAGGTGCCACAGTCTCTTGCTGGACCACTCCAAAAGCCTCCTAAATGGTCTTCCCATAGACACTCCACCCCCACTCCAATCTGTTCACCACTCTGCAGTTAAAGTGATTGGCTCAAAATGCATATCTTATTACTACTCTGCTTAGGAAATTTCAGCAGAAGCCATTGCTCTTAGAAAAAAAAAAAAGAAAGAAAAAATCTTAATTGCCACTGGTAAGACTTGCCATGGGCTGACTCACCCTTATCACTCCAGCTCCATCTATAGGACAATATTTGTTTTCTGAACTCCTACACCAATGGTCCTTCAGACCCTCAGATGCTCTCATTCCTTCCTATCAGGGATCATTCAATGCACTGCTCCCTCTACCTGCAGTTTCCTTTGCACCTCCCGTCTTCCTCTGTTCCAACAGGCTACTCTTTGTTCTTTAGATTTGCCCTATGCCCTGAGTTTCTCAGGAAAAACTTCTCTGGACTCTGCCCTGTTAGTACATTTCCTTTGTATCATTTAGACCACACGGTAATTTTACAATCATTTTTCTAATTGTGTGATTAATATCCATCTCTCTCGGCTGGATAGATGGTGAGCTTCATGGGGACTGGACTATGTCTACTTTTAAAATTCATATTTGTGTTCAAAATGCTTAACGTGACACTCAGTAAGTGCTTAAGCTGTATGTGTTGACTGGTTGTATCAATAAGTGAATGAGTAAATAGTATTTATTGTGTTATCTGCATCACTCAAATATTTTAATGGCTAAGTTTAAGTAGTTGATGTGGCTATAGGTAATACTTCAAAATAGGTCATTTTGGGTACTCTGCATTAGAAAATTGATTAGAAATTTTTGCTTTTATTATTAATCCCCTGGAAAAAATCCTCATGTGTCTTTGTCAGAGAACTTCTAAATGCAAAGATGACTTTTCTCTTAATAAAGTTGGAACCTGTAAATGTATGATTTTTGAATTCATAAGTCAAAGTACTATTGAAATGGTGAAAAGCCTCAGACTTCCTGTATATGGATTTGAGTTTGGAGAGACCCACATATCAATTGGAGTAAAGTCTGTTTACTAGCATGGTATTCAAAATGAACAATAAAAAAAGGTTAAGTGATATGGCTACAAAGTTCAGGTGATTTCTTCTAACATTCCTTTTAAATTATTCTGTTTTTTTGAAATCGTAATACTATTATCTTTACATTTGGCAATTCAACAAAATTAAGGAACACATATTAAGTGGATACTATGAGTCATTTATTAATTCAATGAATAGTTATTGGTTGACTCCTACTTGCCAGACATAAAGTTGTATTTTTCTTGTCAGGAATTTATCTGTAAAAATGACACAATCCATTATTTCAAGGAGCAAACAGTGTGGGCAAGAAATTTAAAATAACGCCTGTTTAGTACAAGTCCTTTGCTAGAAATAAGCAGAGGATGTGGTGAGAACACATATTAAATGTCCCTAACTCAATTTCTGTTAAGACAAGGGAGAGGAGAATTGAGGGAAGGCTTCCTGGAAGACATAACATTTGAGCTAATTTCTGAAGGATAAGTAGAAGTTTTAACTAAATATTTATTAATTAGGATGCCAATTTCTTACTGTATTGAATATTTAAAAAGCATTGTTTATTTTCTCCCCAACTCTCATGACTTTTTACTCTCTTTCACCTATACACTGGAGCCTTCTTGAGAATGGGAAAAATATTTTATATTTTTAGGTATCTAACAAATTACTAAACATGGGGCTATGTATGTATCATCTAGACACACACTGGTGATTTCTCTTACTAATATTAAGGAGACTGAAGATTTGCAGTGATGGTTCTGGGAGGCAGGAAAAGGCACTTGGACCAGATTCCACCACGAGCTGTGATTTATTTGTGTTGCTTAGCTCAAGTAGTCACCAATAACCGTCCTATTTGGAAAGACTCTAAGTGGCTCTTCCCATGTGGGCATTCATAGGTAACATGCCTAGTGGGAAATGTTCAGATTGAATTACAATTTTTATATATTCTTTTCTTTGTTGGAGTCTTACTGAAAGCATTGCAGATGTTTCTGTTATCATTCATGTAGCTTCCGGATATAAATAGCTAAACTTTCTCTAGTCCTGAAATTTGGGCCTTTGCATAATCACAGACTCATAGGAGGGTCAGAATTTTTGAAATAATGTTTAACGGATTCTGTCTTCAGAAAGGAGGCATGCTAAGCATTTAGTAAATACACTCAGTTGATGGCCAGGTTCACAGGTCTATTTTTCTTTTTCTTTTCCCTCTCTTTAATCTGTCACATCTTTTACTCTCAAAACAGTTGGGGAACATTTCAAAAATACATGTGGATTATTTTGACTTAGAAGAGTGGACAATTTTTAACTATTGTGAGTTGAAGATATACCAGATACCTTGGTTCCTAGGGCCATCCTCTGAACCTATAAATGGATATTTAACTGATCCTGAGGGAGGAGGACAAGATAAACTCCTTCCAAGATCATTCCTGGAGAAGGAAGAAAAAGTGACCTTATTAGATATACTGTTGTGTTACTTCCTTGCATTTACTCCCTAAGAAATACTGCTTCATCTGACATTTATTGTTAAAGATGTTAAGTTTGTTGTTTTTGTTTCCTTTCTAACTGGGAGCATCTCCAGTTATTTTCCCTCTTTGGTGATTCCCCTTCAGGTAGATTATTTATTTTCTATCAAGTTCCTCTTCTCTACCTACACAAGTAAGTTTTGAGGAGGTAATCGTTATCTGTTCACTTAATCTCTCTTCAGAGTTCACATTGCCAAGACCCTGCATTATTTTTAGAAGCGCTTCGCTGTACTTTTCCATCCTTTTTCAACTGGGAGATGCCGGGACTGTTTTAATACCCCATATGCAGTTTTCTAATGCTTTGTAAAGTAGCAATAGAACCTCTCATTATGGAATATTTCTTTTTAATCACGTTGGGTTAGCGCTGACCTTTTCTCTTCTTTAAGAAAGCTGCATAGCCTAAGAAGCACTTATGCCAAGTGCTCACTTAAATGGAGAAATATACATGTTAAGAAAGAAGCACACAGGCAGCTGCTTAATCATTGTGGAGTCACTTATCTGACAATTTTAACCATTTGAAGTTTCAATAAATGCTGGAAAAGACCTCTGAGTTGTAGCAGTTGCTTATTATGTATTTCCCGGAAAAATCTGTGGACTGGGAGCTTGGTGGCTGTGCTCCTAACAAGACCTTCAGGATTTTATTGAGGGGCCCTTTAACCCTATTTATGAGTAAGATGGGTTTTCTTATTTCTCAGACTTCAGCAGACTGCAAATAGCAAAGTAGAAACCAGAAAGGAAACAAAGAGCAGATGTGTTTTGAAATGGAGATGATATAAATAATGAACACAGTGGAAAATTTACCCAGTTTTATGACTGCTCTGATTATGAAAGATAAAAGCATTTTGTTGACCCCTTTGCATATATTTTGCCAATAGTCTAAATGGTTTTTGAGTAAGAAAGAATGTTTTTAACTTAGATTCTCCGGTTCCTTTTTGAAAAATAGGAATAATAGAAGACAGAAATGTGAGTTATACAGATAATTCTTTTCATTGAGTAGAATACTTTATAATCAGAAACTATGATATGTTATATCTCAAAGACCTTGCAGATTCAGTTATTAATTATACATAAACCATTTATCAGTCTATTATCTTTCTGAATTCAGTTCTAGAATTGTATAAAACAAGTGTCCTTAACCAATCCCCCCACTGGGTATTTGGAAGAGTGGTGGCAATTGAACTATTGACCTATGGGAATTAAATTTCTTGGTTTTAAAACAGATATAATATAAATAATGTAAACATTAATTGAGTCATTTCATTTTATACCGGACATAATGAAAAATGAGAACATTTTAGTTCAATCCTTTGAATAACTTGTCCACCTTTTAAGTAGTTCTCACATAAGGAAGAATCTTCTAAGATTGGATTCGGAGGTGTTATACTGACACTTAGAAATTATGGATGCTAGAAATGTAGGGGTCAGAAGGACCACCCCCCAGTGCACTGGTGATGATGAACATAATATGAGGGGCACCAATTGTTTCTCTATTCTCTAGTTTCATGTATGACAGACTCTGCCAGTAAACTTTGTGCCAAAGACTATTTAGGATGCAAAGCTAATGCCATTTGGGATAGCAAATAAACTTTCTCATAGACAGGCTTTTACATATTTTCCTTAACACCAAATTATAATAAGTGACATATGCTTGCACCTTTTTTTTTTTTTTTGCGGTACGCGGGCCTCTCACTGCTGTGGCTTCTCCCGTTGCGGAGCACAGGCTCCGGACGCGCAGGCCCAGCAGCCATGGCTCACGGGCCCAGCCGCTCCGTGGCACGTGGGATCTTCCCGGACCGGGGCACGAACCCGTGTCCCCTGCATCGGCAGGCGGACTCTCAACCACTGCGCCACCAGGGAAGCCCTGCTTGCACCTTTTGGTTTTGTGCAAGTGACAGCACACTCACACTGAGCTAGATGTTCCAAGGGCATCGCACATCATCCTTTGTGGTGTCATCCATCCCTGCTTCTCCATGGCCCTAGGATGCCCTGTTAAGCATTTTGCTGATGCTTTATCAGCTGAATAAACCACTAAGACTATTGTTGGTTTCGGGAGGTAGGTCTGCACAGGAGCATGTGAAAGGAGTCTGGCTAACACAGATGTGGAGCTCAATGTAAATCCTTTAAAAATATAAATATTCTAGGGCCTCCCTGGTGGCGCAGTGGTTGAGAGTCCGCCTGCCGATGCAGGGGATACGGGTTCGTGCCACGGTCCGGGAGGATCCCACGTGCCGTGGAGCGGCTGGGCCTGTGAGCCATGGATGCTGAGCCTGCGCGTCCGGAGCCTGTGCTCCACAACGGGAG
>NW_006778096.1:958717-960722 GCF_000442215.2 Lipotes vexillifer | reverse complement strand
TATATATATATATAAATATTCTTGGGCTTCCCTGGTGGCGCAGTGGTTGAGAGTCCGCCTGCCGATGCAGGGGACACGGGTTCGTGCCCCGGTCCGGCAAGATCCCACGTGCCGTAGAGCGGCTGGGCACGTGAGCCATGGCCGCTGAGCCTGCGCGTCCGGAGCCTGTGCTCCGCAACGGGAGAGGCCACAATAGTGAGAGGCCCGCGTACCGCAAAAAAAATAATAAAATAAATAAAAAAATTAAAAATAAATATTCTTATATTTGGTTGCAATTATTAGTTCTGTTTTGAGCCTGGTAGTGCTGGTTGTTCCTTTAGCAATTTAGTAAAGAGAAAACCAAATAGAATAAGGAGCTCATTCTCTTTTTCCCTCCCCTCCCCTCTCCTGCCTCCCCTCCCCTCTCCTGCCTCCCGTGTGCTCCTCTTTCCTCCCCTCTTTTCTTCTTCTTTCCTCTCTTCTTCTTCTTCTCTTTTCCCTTTCCTTTTTCTTTTAAAGTGAACATGACTGTGAGGTGCTATTTTAATTTTGCTTGGATGTCCCTCTCTTGACCTCCTCACCACCCCTGCCAGAAAAATACAAAACCAAAAAACTACCCCCAAACCAGAAAAACAATTAGGCTAGGTGTTTCTTCAGTGTAATGGCCAAAGGTAAAATGGGAGAAAATTTTCTCTCTACTGGTTTCTTTGAAAACTAGGTTCAAGAAACAAACGAGTCTGTGAAACAGTGTTTTGATCAGTAACAGCAGTGGGTTAAAATGTGTGTACTCTGCGGTACCGTGTGTTTTTTGATTTGCCAAGTTTTGAACCATCACAAATCGATAAACTAACCAGTCATCCTATACACCTGGGCAGCATGCTGCTTTCCTGGATGCTGCCCTCTACTTGATTTGGCAGAGGACAAGCAAAGTGTGGGATCACTGTTAGCTCCGGGTAATATGTGAACGCTGCCAGTGTGTGTTGAGAAATCTGAGTCTACTTCCTGGAGACACCCCAAACTTAAAAGTTTTTTTGTTCTCCCATACATCATTGGGTTGAGTTCAAAGAAGTTGTCAATGTCTGTTTGATGACAGCAGTGTGGTCTTGTTGGGCACGGATGCATTTTAATCACTTCATGGATGTTAAAGGCTTTAGTTCCGGTTGATTCCTGCCTGTCTCTTCCTTCCAAAATTCTCCTAAATCTGGCTCTTGCTAGGAGGGGCTTGCCTCTAGAAGACAAGCAGAAGCAAAAGATAACAGGAAGGCCCACACTATGCCAGGGTGTCTTGAAACATGAAAGGTCGGACCCTACATTTCTCTAAAAATAAATCTCTTTCCACAGGGTCAGTAAAACTCCTATCATGAAAAAAACTTCACTTTTGATTTATTCTTTTCTTTCTCTCTAGAAAAATATGCCAATGTATTTTAAACTGTGACTGATTAACTGTTAACAGAGCTTAGTTCAAACCTCCCAAGCGCATTTTTAAACCCCCTTTAGAAGAATAACTGATAAAGTGTCTAGCATTGTAATAAATAAAATGCTACCACAGGCCTTTTGGAGAGTGGGTCTATATTAGTATCATTATCAGTATTATATTTTCCTCCCTTTCTTCATTTTGCATAAACTGAAATTCCTTCAAAACTTCAGCAGCATGTTATTAAAGTATCTGTATACAAAAAAAAAAAAGAAATGCAAATGGTTTTCTTTTGGAAGAAACAGCTTCTGAGGAGTCTTTGAAGCCTATGCTTTTGTTGTGAATCTGAGAGCCATTGTCACCTAACAGATTCATACCCTAGGCAGAATTTCTATGGAATTGTGTGCATAAAACACTGTGTCATCCTAGTGTGCCTCAGGAAGAAGCAGGAACACCGATGTCCATCAAAAAGGAAAATATATGGGTCTCAGCATCCACTGCTTTCCTACATCAGTATAATGGTAAAGCAGATTGCATGCTCTTTAACCCTTCTGTCTGCCCAGTGTCAGGGAAAGACTGGAACAAATCCCAAGTGTGGATTGTCCTCCTGCT
>NW_006778096.1:936875-958704 GCF_000442215.2 Lipotes vexillifer | reverse complement strand
CTGCTGAAATGTCTGTCTTATCCTACTGACAAGACCATTTTCAAGGACCACTCAAAAATAATACCTTGTGTTCTGCTTTTCTGCATGATCGATATACACGTGAATCTCCATTTATATATATTTACATACATACATATATATATATAAATATATGTGCGTATAATCTATTATCTATCTATCTATCTTTTTTAAACCTCTAGAGAGATACTGACTAAAAGCAGTTGGAGAAAGGATCTCTTCAGTGTCAAAGACAACCTATTGCTTAATCTGCCAAGGCTACCATATCCTTCTGCGACTATGGGGTTTGGTGTGTGTGGAGTGGGGAGGAAGGGGGAGGGGCAGTGCTTTGGAGCATTCTTCTGTGTGTTTGTGTTTAAAATGATACAGAGAGGAGGCTTTCAATATTTTTAAGTCTTCGGAGAGATTCCACATACTGATCTTTATATAACAACCACGGTGGGAGAAGTTAGAAAAACAATTGTCCTGGACATCTGCTTACCAGGAACAGTCAGTTTTGACATATCCAACAGCACTGTATGAAAAATAAGTTAGTATTATATAATGACAGGAGTCTTAAGTCAATAATGATGCCTTCTTGGGGGGAATTTATTTTTAGGCTTGGTGCTTTTCCTTCTCTGTAAATTGGAAATGAAAACAGGGATACTTCCTGTTTAATTTAGAGATGTTCTCATGAAGGAAAATTTATATTTCAAAAATTGTATTCTTTGGAAGGCACTAAATTCTAGGCAGTCGATTACTAAATATTTTTTATATTCCTGAAATTTGGTTCACTATATGTTATATTTTAGGAAATTCAAATACTAATTAAAAATTTTAAGTTGTGAGAATTTTTTAGAAAACATATGGATGGTATAGGAGCATTCCTGTTTATCAACTTTATTTCAGTCATTATGAAATAACTGTGAAAAGAGAAAAGAATTTCACCACGGATAAATGGGATTATTTCACTTTGCATATGACCCACCAATAAAAGAATAATTACACATATATGCAGTTTGGTTTTAGATAAATTAATGAGTTTATTAATTTCCTAAATTTCTTTGGAACTAGAATGACATACTCAGTGACTCACATTTTGTAGTAACTGTTTTCATTATTTTTTAATTCAAGTTGAGTAAATATCCTTCATGGAATTTTAAGTGTGTAACACTAGAGAAATCTCTAGGTTCAACTCGTTTGATATTGAATCATTTAGCTGTATTTTCCCTATTGTTTCATGATACTGAATTTTACTCATTTTAAGGGTTAACCAGACTCAGAATCATTACTCAGTGAACCACCTAAAGTTTTCAATGTCCTTGTCCTCCAAGTTGTGACCTCTTAAAAAGTCGGTTCATTGGTTATCATGAGCTTTTGGCGTTGTCTTGATTTTGAAAAATTATTTGTAATCGCTGCCTCTGAAAGCCCCTCCTCATGAAACTATTGTTGCTGCAGTCCTCACGTCTTCTCTATTCTCCTTTAACACCTGAAGCAGTAAGTATATTTGAGATTCTGAGGCCAAACACTTTAGCAATAGTGGGCTCATCACTTTCCTTTCCATAAAAGACATAGACAATCATGGTTGATAATACTGGCTTACTATAGATAATAATGTTCAAAATTGGCTCAGGGTTATTCCTGAAAAGTGATGATATTTTAATTTGACTCCCAGGTTAATCTTAACTGCAGTAAGCAAAATTATTAGTGCATCAGTTAATGAAAAGGAGTTTTTATCTTAAAGAAGAAGAAAAGTTGGATGCTTTGGAATAATTAATTCATGCCACGTTTGTTCCAGAGAGGTGAATTTTAGCTGTATTGTACTGTATTCTCTTCTATTCTGTTCTACAATTTTATTCATCAATTATCTATTGGATATTTACTTTTTTCCAAAAGAGTGCTAATGTACTGATTTAATATACTGATTTAACAGTTTCAATTTCTGTTAGACTAGGTCCAAGGAGGATTTTAAGAAGCCTCTGAAGAACCATAAGGTTTTACCCCCCTATATTCTCCATGCATAAAATCTACTTCCAGACAGCTGTATAAAGGAGAAGTTTACTGTTACCACTTGTTAGCATGGTTGTAAATTGTCTGGGATACTATGTATTTATTTTGATGGTTTTAATATGTTTCATTAATCTGCAGAACAATGAGAACTAATAACCAAGAAAGAGAAATTGCAGATTTCAAAAATGGAAAGAAAAATTTGTTAAGTCTTACTTCCCTAGAGACTGAATGCAGCCAAGGTTTATCTCCTGTTATTTGCTTTTCAGGACTGTGTCTGACTCTTTTAACAAAGACTGCACTGACAGAAAGCCTTTCCAAAGTTTAATTATTTTACAAAGAAAGAAATCAGTACTATATTGCTTGTTACCCTTTATTTTCGTCTTAAAATTATTTCCCTTAATTATCTGACTGTGTAGTTTGAGGGATGTTTTTGATTTCTGATTTACCTTATCAGTTAAAATACTTTTCAAATCTGCATCTTATCTGGATAATCTTATTTATTCTGAAGAGAATAGATTAAATTCACTTAACTGTCCACTTTATTAAATTTTTGTTATAATTTATGTTACTGTAATTGAATCAGAACAGGAGGAAATTAAATTGCTTAAAAAATACAGAAAAGTCTGTGGCTTCCATAGTCTCCTATGTAAAGTTTGAAATCATTTCATGTTCTAAGTGGGGAAAGTAGCATTATAAAACTTTTTTTGTGTGTGAAAATAAATGCCAAAATAACATTTACTTCTTTTCATTTTAATGAAAAGCAGCATATTGGAAAATCACTGAACTCTCTGGATATGGATTTTGATTTCCTTCCAATTTTATAGAATAATTTCTATAATCATTCAAAAGTTTTAACAGAGAACTTATTCCAAAATTTTGACATCAATTGCAGTGGTGCAGGGATTAGACTGTTTTATTTCCCAGTATTTGTTCCCTGGGCAGAAATAAAATAGAGTTTGTATTGATTATCAATACAATAAATCAATGTATGCAACTAATTTGGACCAATCAAGCATAAAAACAATACTCCATTTTATTCTGTAATTATTCAAAAGATTTACCTCTTCTTTCTGGTTCATTTTTTCATAGCAACACTACTTAGAAGGATATACTTAGAAATTACATAGATTTAGGGAGATAAGAAAAAGTGTCATAGGGAAGGAATGACTGGAGAAATTTCAGTACTGTAATCTGGTGTGTGTAGTCTGGAAACTAAATCAATGGAAATCTGAACTAATGTGCCCTGCCCAAGAACTGTAAGAACAGAACTGTCTGGTGTCATCTTTGGGAGTGGTAAATGTGAACATTAAAAACAATACAGCTATAGGCAGGTTTCTCAGTATCCACATGTTTGCTAAGCAGTATGAGACACATATTGTTTAGCTGCTGCTAATTTTTGAGCATTTATTAGATGCCTACTGTGTACGTATGAAGCACTGCTAGATAACTATCTAGGTGCTACATGTGATGGTATGGGGTGTAAAGGACATGTAAGACAGATTGTGAGGTACTGAAGGTATTTATGATTCACCAAAAGGTTCCAAAAAGACGTGAGAACTATTACTTAACAACAAAGCAACAAAGTCAAATGTACATATTAAAATGCAAATACATTAGTATGGTATAAAAGTGGGTACGATTGTTCTGTTAACTTTTTAAACCAAGATACTGAATTCTGATTTTAAAAATAAAGTTGTAAATTTTCAGATGCTCACGTAGCCTAAGCTCTGGAGGCTGAATTCTGTGTTCAGCTGTTTGGTTGTTAGTACTGATGCATGAAGCAGAAAGAAAACAGCTTGCTTTCTATAAGTTAGACAAACTCTGGAGAGCTGGGAATGGCAGGGAGGCAACTGGCTTGCAAAATAAACTGACCAAACCGAAGCCAAAATTAAATAGAGTGTATAACAGCGCCCCAGGGATCGCCTTAACAATGTACTAGCTATGAACTAACCATTGTCATTATTACCACTGCTAATGAAGAAGAAACCATAGGAGAACGCAAGCAATGCCTCTCCCTGATTACTTCCGGCTTCCGGGCTTCCGGTTTAACTAGCTAAGGCACTCAATGATCCTTTAAAAAATGAATTTACTCAAATGTCGTTCTGCTATTAGTGAGGTTACCATTAGACATGGTTTAGCTTCAGAAAGTATGAGGACAGTTTGGCTAATGATGGCTGAAAATGCTGGATAAAATAACATTCTTAGACATTCATTCATTTTTTTTTACCATGTCTTGTGACTTGATAATGATTTTAGTTTCTAATGCATCTTAGATCCAAAAAGATGCAAGGAAGTTATTAAATGCAACTCACATGGAAATATTAGTCCATTGGTTTAGTTAAACAATTTCTATTGCTAGAAACTTGGGAAAAAATACTTTCCCAGTGGTGACTTTTAGAACAATTGAAGCCAATTAACATGCAAATAGTGCCACTATAAAAGAAGAATACACCATTATTAACTATACCTAAAGATTTGGTTTTGGGGACAAACAAAAACTAATGATTTGAATACCTATGGCAATTTCTAGAATATTTATGAAAATGATTCTTTATCCAGCCTTCTTCAGATTCGTAGAAGCAAAAAATACTTCGTTATTTTATTTTTATATATCATTCATTCATCCATTTATTCATCCAGTTCTCAACAAAAATGTCTCTACCACATGCCAAACCAGTTGATTCAAAATATAAGGCTAATAAATAACAAGAACAGCAAAAATAGATAACATTTCTTAAGCTGGGAACCTTGGACTCTAGGGTACTGATTAAACGTGAGACAGCAAGTCCTTACATCCTGAGCTAGAATCCTCACTGCCACCTGCTGATGGACCCTAGGCAAGTTCTTTATTCTTCAGTTCTCTTATCTGTAAAATGGAAATACAATAAGTGCAGCCATTCCGTAGTTTTATTGTAGAAATTAAATAAGATAATGTCTGAAAAAGCATTTTGAACAGTGTATGTCTGAAGGTAAGTGGTCAGTATTAACAATTATTACTTAGTGTTTTAATTATTTAATTTAATATTTATATACATGAGCATACCAGTGAAACACTTAGAATGAAACAGGTAAGCAATATGAAATGAGATGAATTATAATTTCTTCTTTAGGAATTAAAATGCTGAGATTCCACAGTATATCTTTTAATTTGTTTTAATTTGTGAAATGTATCTGTAAGTTCTCCCGCTCTATTACAAATAATAATAGATATACAATAATAATAATAGCTATACAAGTAAAAGTTTATATGGATTATTTATGAATACTGTATGATTGTCCACATTTTATATGAAAAACTGAGACACAAGGAGTTTAAGTAACTTGTTCAATCTCAAATAGCAAATAAGCAAAGGAGCCAGAAGTGAAACCCAAGCAGTGTGACTCTTATCCACGTTGCTATGCTGTCTCCCAGCTGGGCCACATAGCTTTTCTCCAATTTAAAGATCACTCAAAAAATCACATATGAAGCCAGGTTTTGAGGGCAATTTACTCAAGGTAACCTAATCCTGAAAGCAGATAACAGCTCCAATCATCTATGTAAAGCAGCTGTCTCTTTGTATCTGGAATAATTAATTAAAATAGGTCATTCTGATCTATAAAGCTGTAGAAGATCTGAATTCTGATTGCTTTAGAGATTAATTCTCTAGACTTACTGTCATGATCATCAAAGTGCTTATGCTAATATTTCCCAGATTTGAACTTTGGGAAATCAAAAGCACCCCCTTTATTTTCACATTGTAAGTTTCTCGCAACCTTCTTGATAAAGTGGAATTTAGGTCAAATCTCTCACTTTCAAGCACATTCTTTGTATATGGAATAAGGAAGTAGATTAAGAAAGGAAAAGAAAGACCTCAATTTATCTTTATCTTATGTTGTATGAGCCTGCGTTATGCTAGATGAAAAATGCATATATATACATAACAAACGAAATTGCTCCTTGACTAGAATTTCAATTTAGGGTGTTACTGCAAAAAGTGAAGGTAGCTAAGAGTTCCATTTTTCTCCCCAGAATAATGAAACGAGTACACATTTCTTCCTCTTTTCTTTTTCTCTTCTTTCCTTTTCATTTTTCTTCTCTTCTCTCTTTCTTTTCTTTTTAATTTCTTTTCTCTCAGTAAAATATACTCAACCAGAGATCATACTTATTTAGATAAAATAAATACTTTTACTGTTTTGGTAGTTGTCCCCATCAGAATCCAACAAAAGTTAAGCAGAAAAAAGCCCTGGTTTTCTTTCGCTTAGATGCTGTGCCCAGATTCAACCTTTTGATTTGACTGAATGAGGAACGATGTAATCTGCAGAAGAATAATATTAACATAAAAACACAATGGAACTTGTCACAAAATGCATGGCAAACATTGCAGCATGTAGTCTAGAGCTTTAATTAACATATTTGTTAAGTGCCAATTCTTTGAACAGACACTAACAATAAAGAAAAGACTTTCCTTAACACAGATAATGTTGATAGCTCCCCTTCCTTTAAAAGAGATTTTGACAGTTATACTATTGAGCTCTGTAAGTCTGCTGGGAACCAGCTCTCATCCTTCTGCCACCCAGGCTTTCAAAATCAGAATGGAGGAGAAAGTCAGTAGCTTTTATTGCTATTCAATTTATTCCAGGGCAGGAGTTGTAAATGGTTGTATATACAGACTTGGGAATTTGCATACTGAATGCCTCCTCTCAGTTTTCATATGACTACCTCTGTCCCTGTCATTTAATTTGCATTTATTCACCAATCAAGTTTGCTTCCTGGATGCCTCACTTGCATGAATGGGTAGCAGAGTAATTACAGCTAAGTAACGTAGTTTTATGAATGAAGGCACAATTTACAACAATGTGTGTGGGTATCACCTCCCTGTCTCTTGTTTAATATTCACACCTGTCACCTTGCACACAAACTGTTGGAAAAGGAGGCTCCAGAGCCTCAGTTATACCTCTAACAAATCACACCAGATTGTACTGCTCTGGAGGACTTTCAATTGGGCTTGAGCAAAAAAGAGCCTTAATAAGAAGGCTGACATACAAAAGAAGCTTGACTCATTATTGCATATAAAGAACAAGGAGTTTGGTGACTGACAGGTAGAATGAAGGGAGAAGGTTAAACAGAAAAAAAACTTACATTTTATTTTTGGAGAAGATTGCATTTTATTCTAAGTCTTTGCTATAGGGTTCTCTATTTAGAACACCCATGGTCCAGCTCTTAAGCACAGAGAAGAAAATTTAGTAAGAACATCTTTGTTGAACATGGAAACAGTACTGAACCTTGAGAGTTTTCAAGTGACATCAGGTGGGCATTTTTGAAAATGTTGCAGGATATATTCATAATCTTTTTAAGTTGATCAATTAAGAACTGACTATGACTCTCAGACATCTGCAAGTTTTTTTCTTGATTTGCTCACTCTCTCATTCCCTTGAGCCATTCTCAACCCAGTTCTCAGCTGGGGGTGATTTTACCCCCAGCACACATTTGGCAATGTCTGGAGACATTTTTAGTTGTCACAGCCGGACAGGGAAAGTGCTACTGGTATGGAGTCTGAAAGACCAGGGATGCTGCTAAATATTCTACAGTGTTTAGGGCAGTCTCTTACCATAAAGAACTATCTAGTCCAAAATGTCAATAGTGCCAAGGTTGAGAAACCCTGCTTTCAGCCCTATTTGCAAGACCCCTCTCTGCCCAGTCCCACCACTGCTCTTTCTTGAAGAAGATAATCTTACCACTTGGCCCTTATTTCACAGAATACATAAAGGCTGTCAACCATGCCTCTCTTAACAACACCTATCCATTCACAAATTTGCGCATAAAGTCCTTCCGTTTAAGCCCTCACCCTCATTCCCCTAGCCCTGAAAAAAAGCAACTGCTTCTGCTTTCCAAGCTAATTGGTTCATCTGTATTCTAGATTTCATCCTGCCCCATCTCCTCCCGGGTATTTCGTCTCTCATCTCTTTATCCTTCTCTTTGATCCCAAACCTTTCATTCTCCATCAGTTCAAGACTCACTAATTAAATATAAATTCCTTCCTTCAACTTCAGCTTTCCCCTTTCCTTCATACAGAAGTTTTCCAAGAATATTATACAATCGCTATGTCTACTTCCTCAAATCTATATTCCATTAGTTATTTTTCAGCAACTAGTCTTAACTGTTTATATCAGTTAGTTATTGCTGTGTGACAAGCCACCCCAGAATTCAGTGGCTTGACATGATGTGTTTATTATTATTCACAAATGTATGGAACATCTGGATAATTATTCATCTGGGCTCATGAATGTATCAGTCAGTTGTGTGTCTGGTATGCAGGACCTTCTTCAGGCCTAGGGTTGGAACTGGCACAGTGCTGCCTCTAGCACAAGTCACAGGGCCAGCCAAATTCAAGAGGTAAGAAAATAGACTTCCTGTCTTGATGGGAGGAGGTGAAAGTTATGTTGCAAAGGGTGCTGATACAGTAAGGGGCAGAGGATCAGAACCATTTTTGCAAGCAACTTCCCAATTGTATTAAAGTTGCTAATGGTCTAATATTCAAAGTCAACTCTGGTTACACCCTTCATTTTCCCTGATTTTGTAGCAGCCTTTGACACAAAGGAATATTCCTTCCTTCTAGAAACTACACCCTCATGTCTACCACACCACCACTGTCTTTAATTGTCCTTCTGACTCTGATCACTGTTCATAATCTTGATTATCTCTACCATAAGTGATAAAGACTGTTGATGCCAGGGATTCTTTTCTTGGCCCTCTTTTCAGTCTACAAGCACTTACTGGCAATCTTATCACAGCTGTGCTTTTATTTGTCCCCTATATTTGACACCCAAATCTAAATTCCTAGCAGAGCACATTTTCATTAGCTGTAGACTTACATCTCCATCTGTACGTTAGAAATCTTTACCTGAAGACTGAATTTATTATTATTCCTCCAGTACTTGGTTCTCCTCAAAATATCTACTTACGTAGTGGTTAGTTTTGACTCCTCCTATTGTCACCTCCAACCCTTTAAGTCCCATATTCCAATTTAATGGTTCATTAAATTCTATTGATTTATCCCACCGACTCAAACAAATGTTTATTGAGTGCTTACCATGTGCCAGTTTAGTCTCTTATGCTCCCCCCATCAATAAGATAGGCACTTACCATGTTCTTTTGTCCTTTATTTCCTGCCCAAGCTCTTCATCTGCCTCCCAAATTAATAGCTATGTGATTTTATCTCCAAATTATTATTTTAAAATTACTAACATTTATATTTAACTATTGTGCTACAAAAATTCTTTAGCAGTTCTTTTTGGGGATTTTTATAGGATTTGCTTTTCTGAATAGTAATTTGGCTGGACATGAAAATCCATATTTAGAACATTTACAATATGAATTCAGTGTTATCTTATGGATGCAGAATCTAACTAAGGTTACCAGATTTAGTAAATAAATATATTGAACATGCAGTGAAATGTGCATTTCAGGTAAACAACAAATATTTTTTGAAGTATAAGTACGTCCCATGCAATATGCATTTTGAGATATACTAAAAAAGCTATCCATTGTTTATCTGAAATTTATAAATTAACTGAGCATCCTGCATTTTATCAAGCATCTCTAAGTCTAATGTAATCTGATTATTCTTTTTCTGTTTCTCTAGAAGATTTTAAGAAACGTATATCTATAAAAATTTTAAGAAATGTGTGTTTATTCTTGGGATTCTAAAATGTCACCACAGTGAGTCTGGTTGTGGATATGTTTATCTGCATTCTCTTCAGAACTCAGTAGGCTTGTAAACTTAAGTCTTCTATTAGTCTTCATTTCTGGGATAGAAAAAAAAATCTTGCTCTGCCAGTTTCTTCCCTATACTTTTCCCTGTTCTTTCTAGAACTCCTGTTAGACAGATGTTGAACCATGACACATAATTATCCTTTCATTCATTCCATGTCTGTCTGTTTGCAGTGATATCTGGAAGAACTTACCGGCCTCGTATCTTTGTGCATTAATTCAGTCTTCAGCTATGTGTATTCTCATATTTGCCTGATCATTAAAAGCTTGCTTTCTGGGAATGGTGCTTCCCTATACCTCTTGGAGAGACTAGCCCTTCTATCATGGCCTCTTTGATTTTAGCACCTGTTCTCTTTCATTAACTTGTTTGTAGCTGCTTAGTAGAGCACTGTGCAAACTGATTGCAGAAGGGAAAGGGATGATATACCTCCAGACAAACTCTAACCCTATTTGTTATACCCACTGACTCTGGGCTTAGTGGTCCCTGCACTACCCTACTGTTATGGACTGAATTGTTCCCCTCCAAGTACATATGTTGAAGATCTAACCCCCAATACCTTAGAATGTGACTGTATTTGAAGATAGGGCCTTTCAGAGAGGTAATTAAGGTTAAATGAGGTCATTAGGATAGGCCGTAATCTAGTATAACCGGTGTCCTTATAAGAAGAGGGAGAGAAACCAGGGATGTGCACTCAGAGAAGAGGCCTTGTGAGGACACAGAGGGAAGGTGACCATCTGTAAGCCAAGGAGAGAGGTCTCAGAAATTTTTGTTGTTTTATGTTATGGTAGTCCTAGCAAACTAATATACTACCTTTAAAGAATGGTCTCTTGATATTTTTCTTTCTATCTCTGTTCTTACATTGTTTCTGGAAACATAGTGTCACTTTTTGTTTTGTTTTCATTTTGCCTTATAAATTTATTTAGCTAAAATAACTTTTTGTCATTTTATGGGATTTTAGGCAAGAGGGGACATGCAGAAACTCTCAATCCACTAACTATATAAACTTACAGAGCTAGCTTTTAATAATGAAATTATATTAGGCCCTGAAAAAAACCCTTTGATGACATCATATTGCTAATGAAAGGCGGTCCACTGTCTTCTGCATGCATTTTTCAATGACCTCACCTGTTTCCTATGACTTCACCTGTTTCCTATGTCTCTCTTGCTAATCTCTCTTCCTCCATCATACTACCTGCAATCTATGCTCCAAGTATGTCAAATTCTTTGAAGTTCCATTTTGTATGCCATGATGTTTCATTTTGAAGGAAGTGTCCCTCTGTACTTTTGCCTACTTTGTTAAAGCCTTACTTACCGTTTGAGATGCCAACCAACGTCTTGTTCTGTTAATGCTTTTCTCTTGTCATCTTCTCACGGAGATGCTGAGACCTGCTCTTTGGCGCCATCAACATACATTTGTGTGTGTGTGTGTGTGTGTGTGTGTGTGTGTGTGTGTGTGTGTGTGGTATGCGGGCCTCTCACTGTTGTGGCCTCTCCCGTTGTGGAGCACAGGCTCCGGACGCGCAGGCTCAGCGGCCATGGCTCACGGGCCTAGCCGCTCCACGGCATGTGGGATCTTCCCGAACCGGGGCATGAACCCGTGTCGCCTGCATCGGCAGGCGGACTCTCAACCACTGCGCCACCAGGTAAGCCCAACATACATTTTTAAATGTACTTTCTAACATTTTACTACAAGGTATTAAATGATTTCTCTGTGTTTGTTTGTGCCATTAAAGAATGAATTATTTGAGGATGGAGGCTGATTATCTTTGCACCCACATTGACTGAGATATGACTAATATTCAGAAGAATAATTGCTTAATACATGAATTAAAAATGAGTAAATGAGAGTATTAAAAAGAACCATGAATGCCTGAGTCATTTTTCAGTACTTTTAAGGACCATGAACCCATCTATTATTATTTATTTTAAACTTTTTTATTTGATTCCATTTCATTGCCATTGATTACCACAGTGTCTTTTTTTTTTTTTTTTTTTTTTTTTAGTCTTTTGACTTATCTATCAACAATACTAGAGTCATCTAATTAATCTCATTTCTTTCTGAGAAACTGGGACACTCTCAATGGGCCATCAGGAAGGCCAAGGTTGATAGCTTTAAAGAGGAATATGTGAGGTCTTTCACAACCAGGCATCTGCTTAATCTCTATGCGGGCCTCTCACTGTTGTGGCCTCTCCCGTTGTGGAGCAACAGGCTCCGGACGCGCAGGCTCAGCGGCCATGGCTCACGGGCCCAGCCGCTCCGCGCGGCATGTGGGATCTTCCCGGACCGGGGCACGAACCCGTAACCCCTGCATCGGCAGGCGGACTCTCCACCACTGCGCCACCAGGGAAGCCCCGCAGTGTCTTTTAAATAAAAATTGACAGGGAGAAACTTTAAATCACTTAACCTCCTTTATATTTATTAAAAACAAGTAAAAAATTACTTAAAACTTAGTTAAAATGTAAGTCAGCGTTCCTTCTACCTTATTTATAATACCGTAGGTAAATTGCCTTGGGCCATCCAACAGGAAAGCAAAGGAATCCCATTTACCACTTGCTCAGCTCTGTATAGTCCACAGCACTTACCCTGAAAAGGACACATATTCAAAGAGGAGAAACAATTATCTGCAAGTGAAACAGGTAATGAAGTTTTCTATGTGCTATAATTTAAATTTAAAGAGCACGTATGAAAGACTTAAGAGACCCAGATAGGCAGGTATTTCCTTCTTCACAGTTATAAAATCTGTCACATCTTAGAAGTACTCCCCCATTGAGTGGCAATCACAATTTTTATTCTAAAGGTTCCACATGCATGGCATATTATGTAATGGACAGCACTTCAGAATAATCTAATGAAAAGAGAACTTTTTTTCATGCTAATAAACTTCAGATTCTGCTTGTTTCAAGAAAATGAATTCAGGCTTTGAACTGCTGAGGTCCACATAAATTCAGGTTATCCATACAGCCGTGTGGAAAATCTCCAAGATGAGTTCTTTATTAATAGCAAGAATGAGTGAGTCAGTCAGCTCGTTTAATGATCTGGCCCATAATTTGAATCCATTGAAAGTTGCCTGTTAGCACCTCTGAGAGCCCGGATCAAGCATGACCTTGACTTGTGATAGCCTGAATTAAATCCTGGTATGATAGTTCCCACACCAGCTTTGTTTTTAGCATTTGGCATGCAAGCAGACTCCTTGAAGAGCCTAATAGTTATTACAAACATGAAAATTGTAAGGAAGTTGGAGGAAGGTTATGCTAACATGTAAAATTTATTTGGATAAAAAATAATGGTCAGGGACTTCCTTGGTGGTCCAGTGGTAAAGAATCTGCCTTCCAATGCGGGGGACGCAGGTTTGATCCCTGGTTGGGGAACTAAGATCCCACATGCTGCAGGGCACCTAAGCCCTTGCGCCACAACTACTGAGTTTGTGTGCCACAACTAGAGAGAAACCCGAGCACCTCAACAAAGATCCCACGTGCCATAACTCAGACCTGATGCAGCCGAGAAAATAAATAAATAAAAATAAATAAATATTAAAAAAAAATAATAATAATGGTCAATTCCCCTCCACTATGAAATTACTGGTAGAGGTCTGTTAAAAGTGGTAACGTTCACGCAGGCAGTTTTGTTAGGCTTCTGCAGGACATTTTGTATACATGTCTATTCATTAGAATTTCCTACTGTTTAATACATTTATGATATGATTCTAAAAGAGAAAAAAATAATCTCTCACTTATGGGTGATTTAAGTTTTATTCTGTCTTGGCAACTTGAACTTGTGAAAGCTTTAAGGTTTAAAATTCTTACCATATCTTGGTGATAATACAATTTGAACTGTTTGAACTTTTTTTTAATTGAAGTATAGTTGATTTACAATGTTGTGTTAATTTCCGCTGTACAGCAAAGTGACTCAGTTATACATATATGTACATTCTTTTTTTAATATTCTTTTCCATTATGGTTTATCATAAGCTATTGAATATAGTTCTCTGTGCTATACAGTAGGAACTTGTTGTTTATCCATTCTCTATATAATATCATACATCTGCTAACCCCAATCTCCCACTCAATCCCTCCTATAAAAGTTCAAACTTTTATATTTAAAAGTTTGAATTTTTAAGTATAATAGCTTTCAAGATTTTTCAAAACTCATGTATCTTAAGCATCCTGTTATTATGCTTAAATATAAAATTAATTAATCATTTTTATGTGATTTTTAGGTGTTGTGACATTTCTGCCTCTTTTGTCCTTGCTTCCACCTCACCATTTTGCTATAGGGAAATGGTGTAATTCTCTGAAAGAAGGAAACTTCTTTGCAGGAAATTGATGACATCAGGGACACTACAGTAGCTTTATAATGGAAAGTGTATGAATTTCCTAGGGCTGCTTTAACAAAGTACCATAAGCTGGGAGCTTAGAACAATAGATATTTATTATATAGTAGTTTTGAAGACTAGATGTCTGAAATTAAGGTGTCAAGAGAGCTATGCTCCCTCTGAAACCTATAGGAGAATCCTTCCTTGTCTCTTCCTGGTTTCTTGTGGTTTACTGGCAATTTTTGGTATTCTTTGGCTTGGCAATGAGTCATTCTAATTCTCCATCTTCACATGATGTTCTGTGTCCCTGCCCATAGTCTTCTATTTGTGCATGTTTGCCTCTGTGCCCGAATTTCTCTTTTTTGTAAGCCCATGAGTTTTGTTGGATTTTGGTCCACCCTAATGATCTCATTTTAACTTGACTACCTCTGTATTTCTGAAGGCAAGATATAATTTTTTTCTTTGATAATGACTTGGAGACAATGATGACAGTATTATAGTACAGTGTAGATACGAAATGATTTTACTTGAAAGTGCCCCATACTGTGAATCTAACATGTATGTCAGAAAAGATATGTTAAGAACGACAGCTTTAGGGACTTCCCTGGTGGTCCAGTAGTTAAGAATCTGCCTTCCAATGCAGGGGATGTGGGTTTGACTCCTGGTTGGGGAACTAAGATCCCATGTGCTGTGGGGCAACCAAGCCTGCGCGCTCTAGAACCCACGTGCCACAACTAGAGAACTGCGTGACTCAACTACTGAGCCTGTACTCTCTGTACCCTGTATGCCACAACTAGAGAGAAGCCCTCATGCTGCAACAAAGAGCCTGTGTGCCGCAACTAAGACCCGATGCAGCCAAATAAATAAATAAATAAATAATAATAATAATAAAAAAAAGAATGACAGCTTTAGACAAACTTGAAAACTAGAAACGGTCAGTGTTATAAACAATTGTTACAATTAGCTGTAGCATGTAGTAGCACTTTTATTCTTTGACTTTTCATTGTTATTTTTTTGTTCTGCTTTATAAAGCAGAAGTGATTTGACTTTATCAAAGTGTTTTCAGTTTCTTATATTTATAGCCACATCACATCAGAAATGGCATAAATTTAGTGGAATGCACAATACCAACTTATTTAATTTTTTAGACATTTCTTCATTTTAGGTATCTTCAGTCTTCTAACTTGAAGTTTCCAACTTATTGAGGGCACAGTAAAGCACTTTTACACTTTAATACCCTCCATAGCGTATGGGTTCAGGACTTCATATAGGTTTTTTTTCAGTTCTGAGTTACTAAACAGCAAAGTGAATTACTTGGAAGTAGCATGAGTTGGCTCACAAACTCAGACATCCATGACCTTCCCAACAATTCTCAGTTAGATAGAGTTCAATAATGCAATTATTTCAAGACTGGGAAGGGAAAAATTGAGTTTATGAAATCAAATAAAAATCGAATAAGAATAATTCTCTCATTTATGACTATCACTGCCAAGTGAATATCACAGAGGGAATTCTCTTTGAGGGTAGCACACAGACATCTAATAGAAATCTGGTAAGGATGAGGCTCATTGTGAAGAGATGAACAGAAATGTTAGACAAATACATGCATAGCATGAAAGGATTAGAAACAGTCATTCTTCTAGGTTAACACTGGGCTCTAAAGTGTGGTTTTACTTGATTTTGGATTCTGTGACTAAGTCTCTTGAAATATTTGTTCAATTTAATTTACTCTAGCTCACTAAAACAGTCTCATATGCATCATGACAGTTGTTAGGTCCCATAAATATTGATTTTTGCAGATACAAGATCATTCAATCCTATGTAACCATTCCATGCTTACATGGATGGAACAGTAGTAAACTGAATTTTAACTTTCATACTTCCTGAATATTCAGTGTCCTTTCTGAGACAAATATCCAATGTATCTATTCACTGCATTTTCAAACATGATAACTAAGAAGAATCTAAATATAGTTTCCAGGTCAATTCCACCTTGGGACCACTGTGGGATTATAATGCACATTAAACTTTTATAAAATTTGTGTACCAAGATAACGTTGCCCCCTCCTTTTTTTTCAGTACACACACAGCCTATTATGCCTCTGCTGCAGCTTTCAATACATGATGGAATGTAATGTAGGAATAGTTTCTCTTTTATTACATTGCCAGTTTAATAATTAGTTCATGACTCTGTGCTTGTGGTCAATTGCAGTATTTCTAATCTATCCCAGGGCCAGTCAATTTCAAATAATATTTCCAAATTGAAATCCATTAATCTCTTTGATCTGACTTCACTAAAACGTGTTTATGGAACAGGTTAATTGGAGCCACCACATCCATGACTATGAGCCAGTCATTTTGAATGATATAGGTAGCTCATGCCAGACCACGGCATGTTCCTTTTCCAGAGCCAATGCCATATTCGCATTCTGGACCTATGCTGTGACTAAAGGGGTCCTTTCAGAACAGAATTAATCATGCTGCACCACTATTTACAGAAGAGAGCAAAGAAGAAACCAAGTATAGAAGATTTGCACCATCCAAACCAATGGGAAGTGCTCAAAGCAGTGTGTTGTGTGTTGAAAAGAAGTGTGTGTTGAAAGAAGTCAGTAAATCAAAAGGGCTTGAAATCATCAGTTCATCTGTCTTTGAATCAGCATGGTTTAAAGCAGCTCTCTTTACAGAGTAGGTGTGTCCACATTTCTCAAATGGCCCTCATGATTAGAAATTCATGTTGTGCAGTCACATTGATTTTCACAGATAACTGTGGTGTGATGAGAGGCTCCATGTTTAATGTATAGAACGTGACTCCAGCTTGAATCAAGGGATTAATGCAGCATTTATTCTTCTCTTTATTCCCTTATCAGGAGTCATTTGTAATGCTTCATGTTTTATGGTATACTATTAGTGAAATTAATCTTAAATTGCTCAAAATCTTATAATTATTTTTTTCAGTTTCAATTATGACTCATGGTCTACCAGCCTGGCACCTGCTGGCAAACAGTTATACAAAGTCAGCGAAGGATATGCAGTAAGTTTTTCCTTCATGTACTTTTGCTTGTAAGGTATATTTCTCCTTGCCCTTTGCCTTGGCCTCGTAAGTCACGGGTGGGACATTCATTGAGGTTAAGTTGTCTTCTTGGGCCATAAACAAATATTTTTCTCCAGTGTATAGACTTCACAATTTTGTTCTCTACTCATCTGCTATTTTGCCTGAACCTTATTCATTTTAGTGAACTTGTCTCTGGAATTTATAGTCCCCATTTCCACAATTCTGAACTTAGTCTTTTATTCTGGATCAGCTGAAGATGTTGTGCCTGTTCTGAGCTTCATACCTGGTTCTATAAGGCTGCCATTCATTCAGATTTATTTAACAGATTTTTTGAGTATTATTATTATGAACTATTATTATTACTAACTCTCATTGGATCCACAGTTGTATATAAAGGGTTACATGTTAACCCTTTGTATGTTAACCATGTTAACGATGTAAGATGTTGGGAGTTGTAAACACAGAGGTATCAACAGTGTTGTCTGATTACTGCTTCTCTTTGACCTTTACTAAGGTAACCACAGTCTTTCTCAATGCCCCCATATAAATCAAAAACAGATGAAAAACAATACCAAGGTTCTAATTTCTGGCTTGTGTGCCCCTGAATGTACTCGGGTAGCACCAATAATGACTGATGCTTTTATTGCATTTACTGTGTGCCGGAGACTTACAAGTTGTCTTTTGTAATCTCCATAACAATCCCTTGAAAAAAAAACAGTAAACAAAAAACCAAACAGACCCTATGAGGAAAGAAAAAGTGATACAGAAAGTTTAAGAAACTTTCCACCTTACCTAGCTGGTAAGTAGTGAAGCTGCAGTTTTAACCTAACCATCTTAGTCTGTTCCAGCTACAGTAACAAGATACCACAGATGGGGTGACTTATAAACAACTGAGTATTATTCACAGTTCTGGATGCTGGAAAGTCTAGGATCAAGGTGCCAGCAGTTTGGTGTCTGGTGAGAGCCCAGTTCCTGGTTCCTAGACAGCCATCTTGCTCTGTCCTCTCATGGAGAAAGGGTGGAGGATCTTCTCTGGGGTCTCTTATAACGGTGCTAATCTCATTCATGAGGGTAAGCCCTCATGACCTAATCACCTTCCCGAGGTCCCACTTCAAATACTATCACATTGGGGGTTGAATTTCAACATATGAATTTTGGGAGGACAATGACATTCAGTCTATAGCACCAACCAAACGGGATCTGGGGCGTTTCTATAAACCCTAATGCATTGCATCTGAGAGTGACAGAAGAAGGCCTTTCCAGTTTCTATGACAAAAGAGGCATTTCTTACAGCATTTCTGTTCATCTTGAGTTTGAGAACACAGACAATAGGATTGTATCTTGTTCAGTGTTTCAAGTCTAGCATCTAAATTTGAATGAAAGGATATGAGCAACTAAAACTGAAGTTATTACATACGGATCACGGTTTACACATTTCTGGAAAGTATAATTTTGAATAATTGAGCAGTGTAACTTTCAGATAGTATTGGAAGAATTCTGCTCTATATTCTCTTTCTACCCTAAAACTCCTATTGGGAGATTTCTTTTATTCAGGTTTATGTGTACTCTTGAGCTCAATATTCATGTTTTCTGGTGACCATGTCCACATGATGTCTTATAGATGCCTTGAAACACAGCATGGCTCCGACTGAATTCCTAATCTTCCCTTGCCCTTCCCCTAAATGGCTTCTCTTTTGGTTTGTATCAGAAAACGGCACCATTATCATCTATCTTGTTATCTAGGCCTGGAACCAGGGCTTCTTTCTTCATTTTCCCTTCTTCCTTTCCAACACCCCCAACCCCCAATCAAGTCATTCCCACGATATATCTTTTCTATGTCCTTAATATCACTCAAATTCTTTCACTCCTCTTCATCACCACAATTTCTTGTCTAGTTCATTTTTCCCCCTTGGCTACTTACGGTAGCAATTCCTGTATTCTCTGGCCTTACCTTCTGCTGTCTTTGTCGTTAGCATGACCTACAACGTGCATGCTTTATCATCTGGCCCTTGGTTCCCTTTATGACTCATCTCTTACTCTTTGGCAGTCTCTGCTCCCTTTACTGAGATCCTTGCAATTCTTCAGATGAGCAATGTGCATATTTTACTCCTGGGATTTTGTGTATACTCTTCACTGTGTATGGTATACCCATCTCACCCCTCACTCTTCCTTCTGGGTAACTCCTGCTCACACTTTCATTCTGTTTTTCTGCACAGAATATGGCACATCATCAGTACTTGAGCAATACATATTAAATGGATCATAGAATGAATGTAGATGGTCAGCTTAGAGAAGTATTAGGAAACTAATTTAAAGATGCAGAAGCATTTGTGTTAGAGAAAGTGGGTGGTATTTCCAAATAGCCTAAAGTTAAATTTTATAGAAAGTTAATGCCTGGTTCAAGAGTAGGGTTTTAATAAATGAAGGAAGGTATTTATTGAATACTCGTCATATGATTCTAAAAGACAGATGAACTTGTTTACCTATTAGTAATAGGTAGACTACAGATTTCATTTTCATTTTTATTTTTCCCAGTTAAAACTATTCATATCTGTAGTTATTAAAAGGCACTGTGCTGAGTTTCTAAAGGTACTTTCATGACATCTTTGTAATGACCTCGGTGTATACACCTTTCTCTGAACTGGATAGGTCAGTTTATGTCTTACTTTCCCATTACACTATGCGTTTCCTGAAAGTGTAGGCCATTAATATTTATTTTTCTAGAATGTAAAAATATGTGTGACACATAGATGTTTTAGGTAGTTTTTGTTAAACGAGTGATTTAAAGAATAAAGAAACTCATAGAAAATAAATAGTATACTAAAAACAAGACTTCCCTTACTTTAGTTTACAGTGCAGTGGTGGTCAGGTTATTACCAGCTCACAGGAGTCTAATAGATCACCCAGCTAAGTGGCAGCTGGTCAGCAAAGGCACATGGAGACTTTTCCGGGTGCTTCAATACCATTATCGTGATGCATCATGGTGGTGTGAGAAACCTCTTACTAGTCAAACTCCTGCATGAGAATGGAAAATCTGTTCTCTTTGCCTCTCTGCCTGCATTTTTACTAAGTAACTACTCAGTTCTGGAAGCTAATAAAGATGCTCTCCTTGATCAAGCCTTAGTTAAGCTTCTTTGAGCCCTCCGCTCACTTAGACTGGCTTTGTTTCCATCTTTATAGAGTCTAGTTTTAGGAATAATCCTGTCAAGTTGGTTTAGCCAGAATCTTTTCACCTACAATGTCTGATCAACCTTGTACCTGATTGGGTTTCATCCTCCACCAACTCCCAGGTTGTATCTGATCACATAGGCTGCCTTCAGCAAGAATCCTGTTAGGTCAGTTTAGCAAAAAATTGCCCTACCCTCTAAATTTTGTATCCACTGACCCCCTCCACTCCACTCCTTGGCTATAGATTCCCATTTTTCCTCCTTATACTTGGAGTTGAACCCAATTTTTACCCCCTACTGCACACCTCCCCTTTACCTATCATGATTAGGCTCCCTGAATAAAACCTGCAATTTCAATGTGTCCAAATAATTGTTTCTTTTTATTATTATTAATTTATTTATTTTTGCTGTGTTGCGTCTTCATTTCTGTGCGAGGGCTTTCTCTAGTTGTGGCAAGCGGGGGCCACTCTTCATCGCGGTGCGCAGGCCTCTCACTATGGCGGCCTCTCTTGTTGCGGAGCACAGGCTCCAGACGCGCAGGCTCAGTAGTTGTGGCTCACGGGCCTAGTTGCTCCGCGGCATGTGGGATCCTCCCAGACCAGGGCTCAAACCCGTGTCCCCTGCATTAGCAGGCAGATTCTCAACCACTGCGCCACCAGGGAGGCCCCAAATAATTGTTTCTTTAACAAAGCTGAAGTATACAGTGTTCTACATTTCAGTATTGCAAAGACACAGAATTCAGCAAGATAACAACTGAAGAGAAGAGTATTTGTCTCTAAGATCAAGAGCCTCGGAACCTAGAAGAAGAGGTCAGGATGAGGCCACTGAGGAGTGATGCACAGAGGGACTGCTAGAGTGCTCCAGGGCTTAACTGTGGTTCTCAGTCATTCTGGAAGATAAGTCCTCTGAAAGAGATGCAGACATGAGAGCGCATTCTAGAGGGAGAAGTAAAGGATGGACTTGGAAATAATCTCACAAGCTCTGAAATTATTTTTAAAAAGCAGTAGTTCTAATAGTAATGATAACAGTGCTGTCTGTTTTCTAGTTTTTAATTATTCCTGAAAAACTCAGGTGCAGAATAACAAGCAAGGGCAGGTTAAATTTGGAACAGACTTTCCCAAATTAGGGTACCTTGATTTTCCAGTGCTTCATGCAGATGTGAAAGTTATAGAAATAGTTCAAAATCCTGAACCTATAATTATGCCTTTTGCCTTAACATTTTAAGCGAGATCTTGCTTTGAAAAAGCTTTTGTTCCATTTCTTCCCCATTACTGTCACTGCCATTTTGTTTGTTTGAGAGAAAGCAGAAATATAGATGATGGGATAACATTGGATTAAAAATAGCGCATTAGGGCTTCCCTGGTGGCGCAATGGTTGGGAGTCCGCCTGCCGATGCAGGGGACGCGGGTTCGTGCCCCGGTCGGGGAGGCCCCCACATGCCGCGGAGCGGCTGGGCCCGTGAGCCATGGCCGCTGAGCCTGCGCGTCCGGAGCCTGTGCTCCGCAGCGGGAGAGGCCACGACAGTGAGAGGCCCGCATA
>NW_006778096.1:875621-936819 GCF_000442215.2 Lipotes vexillifer | reverse complement strand
GCGTCCGGAGCCTGTGCTCTGCAACGGGAGAGGCCACAACAGTGAGAGGCCCGCGTGCCGCAAAAAAAAAAAAAAAAAAAAAAAAATAGCACATTAAGCAGCAAGCAAGAAGTCTTTAGGAAGCATTTGTTTCCATCTGTGCATGTAGCACCTTTAGGGGGCTGGGCCTGTGGGTCGGTGGTCTTAATTGTCTTTATTCTTTAGACACAGGAATACTCATTGTACTGGCTTTCCCTGTGTCACTTTGAGTTCAGAATGCTATATCATGCACTTTTTCAGAGCTAGGTTAACTGGATATATTGTGTGCTGAGATGATAAAATTGGAAATACTTTTGTGTAAATTCTCCCAAAGCATTGTTTCTCTTTCTTTATACACAACCTATAACAGAGAGTGGTCAAAGGAAAAGAATGCAAGCTTCCAAGAAAGCAAGCAATACATGACAGAAGTCATGAGAAAGCAAGAGAAAAAGTCCCTGACATTTCAAGGCAGAGGCCAGTCATACCTTACAAGTTCTGAGTAACTGAGATTTTCTTATGGTGCCATTTCTGTGAGCACCTCAAGTCCACCTAATTTTCTTCCTTGCCCCCTCCACTCCACCAAGACATCCAAATATGGTGGCTGCCATAGTTGACCTCATTGCAACTTAATGATTTGATCTCTCCCCCCTTTTTTCTATGTGTTTTCCAAGGTGACAGGCTGCTTACCTGACTTACAGGCGAACGCAGGTGCTGAGGAGCCAGTCCTTCCCTCTGTTCCTCCTTCTTACCATGTTCCAGTAATATATATCCTCTTTCTCATCCCCCATCCTGCATAAGGCTGAGGATGATACTGTGGCATAAATTTCTTTCCAGAGAGCAAATAGAGTGATTGGCTCTTGGCATACACTGGAGTGATGGATGGGGTTTTAGTCCAGTATAAGCCCCACCATAAGGAACGAGCCATGTGTTGTGACTGCCAAAGAATACAAATAAAAGTTAATGCAATGCACAAAATTTCCCTCAGCATTCTCATTAAAGAGTTTGCCTACAAACAAAACTAACGACAGTTATTTGTACAGATTAAATTATGTTTATCAAATTAATCAAATAAATTAATAAAAATTACACCATGGCAAAAATTTCTAAGCAGCCAAAGAGAGAAAATGCAAGCTTTACTGATCACCAGTCCTGCTGAGTTTCTGTGTGGTGCTGGTAGCAATTTAGATATTCTTTACAGAATGCAGCAGCCTCCGAATTAAAAGCACCTTATATTAACCACACTGTGTATAATACTTTACCATTTTCAGAGCAGCCCTTTCAGTATACTTTGTCAATAATAACTGTAATAATAACTGTAATCCTTGTTTTGTGATGCAGAATCTGGGAGTCCAAGTGGTTTCACAATAAGGGAAGAAGCTTGAGCTAGATGATGAGCTTCAGACGATGAGTTTATTGCCCTTTGTTGTGGACTGCATGTTTGTGTCCTCCTAAAATTCATATGCTAAAGCTCTAACCCCCAATATAATGGTATTTGGAGATGGGGTGATAAGGGAGTAATTAGGCTTACATGAGGTCATGAAGGTTGGGCCTTCATGATGGGATTAGTTCCTTTATGAGGAGAGACACCAGAGGATTTGCTTTCTCACTTTCTCTGCACGAAACAAAGAGAGGTCATGTGAGCACACAGTGAGATGGCAGCAGCCTAGACGCCAAGAGCAGAGACCTCAGAATAACACTTACCTTTCAGGCACCTCGACCTCTGACGTCTCAGCCTCCAGAACAATGAGAAATAAATGTCTGTTGTTTAAGCAGCCAGTCTATGGTATTTTGTTCTGGAAGCCCTAGCAGCCCAAGACACCCTTTCAGCTAGCTGTTAACTGGCTAGGTGCCTGTGTGACTTGAAGCAGTAACCAAACCTTGTGTGCTATAATTTCATTCTTTCATTCTTTTTATACTTTCATTCTTTCACTCAAAAAAATTTCATTCAGTACCTGCTGTGTGCCAAGAAGTGCATCCAGTCCCAGAGATAAAAAATAAACAAGCCATATTCAAGTTGCTCCCATTTTGATAGGGGAATGACTCACATAAGAAGATAATTATAATAATATTTAATAAATGCTATAATAAAAGTCTTTAAAAAGGAGCTTTGGAAGTACGAAGGAGCTCATTTAGCTTGGGGGAACTCAGGAAATGCTTTACAAGGGAGGTAACATGGACGACGATTTAAAATATCAATATTACACGTGAGACTTGGAACTCATCCACCCAGATGCACTCAAGGAGGACGCGGCTGATGGAAGGAAGGAGGGCTGGCATCACCTAGGCAGGCAGCCGCAGTCTTTGGGCTGCCTGCTTGACCTTATGGTGGACAGCATCCTAGCATTTCGGCCTATACTGAAATCCCCCAGGGAGTTTCTGTTAAACCCAGATTCTTGAATCTTGACCCAGACCTGACCTACCAGCACAGAATCTCTGGGCATAACACGGTGGAATAAGCATATTTAATAAGCACTCCAGGTAATTCTAATACACACTAAAGTTAGAATAAGAGTGCACTCAGATACAGGAGTAAAAAGCAGGCTTTTCTCTGTATTTCAGCATGGATGAACTCTGATGTCAGATTTCCTACACACTCTTTTACATGTTCCTTTATACTCCAGTTTTCTCATTGCAGCAATGAAATTTCTTTATAGCTCTACTTTCAAAGCATCCATGGAGTTAATACTGCTTTGTCAGTAAAATGATTTTTCTCTTTCCTCTTGATTAATAAGTAGAGCATCATCTATTTCCATGAAGCTGGTACAGTTCTATTCTACTTTTACCTGAAAAATCTTACAGTTGGCTAATAAGAACCAAGGCAGCACAGCACAAGGCCTGGTGAACAGTTACTGCTAAATAGGGAGAGATCCCCCTCAGCATCTTTCTGTCCCACTCTTTCAAAATCCCTCCCTGAATTTCAGCCACTTCACAGGCATCCATTAATGATATTTAATTTCCTCTGAAAATACTGAACGTATAATTAAGATTAAGATGCTCTGAGGGCTTTCCCTAGATATGAGCTTGATTCTTTCTTCTGTTTGGAAGTATGTCATTTAACCTCTTTATCTCTCTTCTTCTATAAGTAGGGAATGTCAAATTTACCTGCCCTGAAAAAAGTTTTCTGGATATTCAGCAGTGACGTTAGTCAACTGTTTAGCACACAAAAAGTACCACATGACAGCTATGCGATGTGCTGGGCAAAAGCTCTCTTAGGAACATCTGTGGTACCTGACCCATTTTGTGATTCTCTTTTCTTGACAAATTATGTCATGTTGCCTCACTGGACATGAGGGAACAACAAGATACAGTGTAAATGATTAAAGCCAAAATTTTTACCATCTATGTAAAATAGGAACAAGGAACAGCAGTGATGTGTCACCATAGTATTTGTTGCAATTTGAAACCCAGTATTTTAATGGAAGGGTTTGGGACAACACCAGATAGCAATATGGGGGTGCCACTGGGAACTTTACCTTTTCTTTCAAAGAACTCCGTGTCCCTGTCTATCAAAGAAAAAAGGACATGCTCTGTACAATCACAACTGCCTTCAGGGTTGTTTAGAAATCTCAGTTATCTTTGATACTTTTGCTTTCTTCACCAAACCAGTTGATTCTACAGAATCTTTGAATTTGTCTGTCTCTTCCCAATTCCACTTCCACTTTTTTATTTATCACACCAGCCTCTCTCTGTTGTTTTTTTAAGTTGTTCCTTAACAACTGGTCCATATGCCTCCCTTTTACATCTCTTTCCAAACCATTCTATGCACAGCATCCAGAGTGATTCTTTAAAAAGGTAAATCTAATCTTGCCTTACTCCCCTTAAGTTCTTCAGTGGCTTCCCATTGTACATAGGATTGTATGCAGTCTCCATACCATGAGTTGCAGGAGCTTGCCTATGTGGACTTCTGCTTACTTCTCTAGCCTCATTTTGAACCATTTTCTTTTTCTCACTGTTGCTCCAGCTAATTGTCCACCTTTTAGCTGCTAGAATACCTCAAGCTCTGTCCTACCTCAGAGCATCTATACACAGTCTTTCCCCTGCAGAGCTTCTGTACAAGATGTCCCTCCCTCACTCCTTATCACTCGTCAAATCTCAACTTAAATGTTACATTAAAAGGTAGAGATTTTAAATGATATATATGAAAAAAAACCTCAGCAGGTCTCTCCCCTTCATGCTTTGACAAACAACCTGCTTATTACCTTCCAAGCACTTTTATAATTCATAATTATTCATTTATATATTCATTTGTCTGTTTAATGTTTGTCGTACCAACTTGACCATGAGCTCCTTGTGAACATGAACCAGGCCTTTTTAACTTACCACTGTTTACCTGGTGCAGAGAATACTGTCTGGCAGTTAGTAGGAATTTAATAGATGATTGTTGAATACATAAATGAACAATAAAAATGGTAGATCCTGTTTCTGAAATGCCCTTTTGTAGAAGAGCTCCTGATTTGCTTGTATATTAAAAAAAAAAAAAAAAAAAGAGCCCAGCAGTAAACTGATAGTAGGAGGTGAAAAGAGCTGAAATAAAATCTGAGAGTGAAGAGGTAAGAAAGAGAAATGGAAAAGAGTGAAGGAATAGCTGCCGGATAGATGAATAAAAACAAAAGAAAAATATCAATAGCAACAGAAAAGCAAAACCCTCATTGTGGGCTGTTGAAGGAGTGATTACAATTTCTAACACTCAATTTGCAATTTTTTTACATGCCCTTGATGTAAACTCATGCTTAGCCTTCCTCAGTCTCCAGAAAAGTACTCTGAATTCAAATGGCAAATGTGTATTTGAGTTTATGTTTTATGGGTACTAGTTATCTATTTTTGTATAAAAAATCACCGTAAACATTAGCATCTTAAAAAATATACATTGATTATCTCATAGTTTCTGTGATTCAGAAATCTGAGCGTGGTTTAGCTGGGTCCTTTAGTTCAGGATCTATCACAAGGTTGCAATTAAAGTATTGGCCAGGACTAAGGTCTCATCTGAAGGCTTCTTTCAAGCTGTTGGACTTAGGACATCCATTCCTTGCCAGCTGGTTCTCTCCAGTATGGCAGCTTGCTTCATCGAAGTCTGCAGTCCAGAAGACAATAGAGTGAGTCTGCCAAAAAGATGAAAACCACAGTTTTTGTTACTTACACATAGAAGTCACATCCCATTATGTTTTCAGTTTTCTGTTCAGTCGATAGCAAGTCACTAGGTTCAGCTTACACTCAGGGGAAGGGGATTATACAAGAGGTCATTGTGGGCCAACTTACAAGTCACCTACCACAGTATGTCTGTTGATGTTTTGGTTGTGTGTGTGTGTGTGTGTGTGTGTGTGTGTGTGTGTGTGTGTAAATCAAGGAGAGGACTAAGTTCCATATTTAGGGTGATGCAACATGGAGTTATCCATGAAAACATATATTTCCTGAAAATATGAAGAAAATTTGAGACAGCCCTTCACAGGGTGTGAATAGAGGTCTGAATTATATTATTTGGTTCTCAAGGGGCACTTGGACCTTAGATTCCAACATATTTCAATAATTTTGATTATCCAAAACATTGCTGTAACTCTCCACTTTTCCTTCCCTGACAATTTCTTTGAAGATATAATACACTCAGAAGTTCTAAATATTGCCAAAGAATTAGGGGGTTTTGTATAGCAATTGTTGATAGAGGGAGTTTTACAAGGCTTTGCACCATAGAGTCAATGTGCTTCAGTGGCACAAAGGTCACAAGTTATTTTATAGTTCATCTTGGCTTAAGGTCTAATCTAAAAAGTCAGGGAAAGTTCTCTAGTGATCTGGCACTAACTCTGTAACTTGTAAGCTCTCGATTGATTAAATTAGAAAAATGTTCTATTACAAAAATAATTATTAATACACTTACTTAATATTAACTTATATCTCTTTTACTTAGGATCAACTGAGATGTACTGAGTATTTGTCTGTGTGCCAGGCATTGTGTTAGGCATTTTTCCAGGTGCTAACTTACAGAATGCTCAAAGGATTCTGGTGACTAAACAATTATGAGGGCTGATAGAAGAGAAGTCCTTTGAAAATTTTCTAGTTTGAGGGACCAGGTTATTTATAAAATAATTATTTGAAATGATATGATGGCAATAAGTTTGCCTATTATTGGGCAGATAGGAGATGACAAGTTCTGTTTTACACATAAAATCTGACAGCGTGTACAATGATGTCGGGAGGGACGATGTGGAGGTGGGAGGATAGTATTGGGAGTTACCATGAGGAAGGGACATAAGGTGAGATAACTGCTGTCCATCTTTTAAATATCAGTGTTATTCAAAGTTGATTTCAGCAGCTCTCTTCATTTTTCTTTTCATGGCAATAATATAAGAATGTAATTGGTGACAGTAAATGACTTTATCTGACTGATGAATGCATGTATATATGGTGGTTGACTTTCTGAGCAATGACACCTTCCAATAAGAGCAGGTAGAAATTAGTAGTGGTGTCTCCTGGCTGCCTCACAGGATGCTTTCCCTGCCTTTGGAACCACAGGGGGGCTGGCTACACTGTCTCTGTCAATGGACAGAGTTACTGAAACTTTAGCCAAATGCCAGCTCCTCCTCCCCAAAAGTGGAATTAGACATACCTTTTCTAAGTGATGGGTGTCCCATCTGTCCTGCTGTTTGTTCTTATTAAGCGCAAGGAAGGAACAGCCAATTCTTGCAAACATTTAGTTGATGTGGTGGTGATAGATGTGCACTGCTCGCAAGGGCCTGCTATGGGGAGCATAGTTGACTGACAGTCAGCATGCTGAGGCTATTGTTCCCCTAGGCTGCTACCAGCCAGTGGCTGAGCCTGGCAGAGGTACTAGAGTAGGGGCTATTCTTCTCCAATTTTGGACTCTTCTAATAGGTAGGGACTCCCCTTCAGCCTGGCTGAGACTTCCTCAGTACTGTGCTGTGGTATAGGCTCTTCTTACTCAATCCTGTCTTCTGTATCTCCTTTCACAAGTATCAGATGTTCATGGCTACCTGAAAGCTCTTCCCACCTATTTCTGATCCCTCCTCCTTTGCCGTTTGTACATGACTTGACCCACTAAAGCTCTTGAGCCTGTCTAATGCCATCTTGGTGTCAATGTGTTGAAGGATCTGAACAGGCCCAGGGGTTAGATCACCATTGCAAGTGACAGTTGTGCTATACACTATTATAATGAGCATGCCCAGTGTCTGAAGTCAGCTTGAAGAGGCTGGGGTAGTGAGGAGATTGGGAATGCATTCATAGACTTAGATGCTTCAATTTGATCTAAGCAGGGTTACATTTTGGGCATTGCATTTTATTTAAGAAATCAAGCAGTATATTATCACATGAGAAGGACTCTTTCCTTTAGAATTAGGCTTTCCAAAATTGGAATGTGTTTCAGTTTCTGGGACAAAATTAAATTACTCAGAATACTATGTTTGCAGATTATGTCAGACGGATGAGGCAGTTCACTGTAATATTAAGAAAACACAATCAGTGGGTTGAAGAATGCATATTTGGATTGAGCTCATCTGCTTTCTGTGTTTCTAGGTGTATGTAGATGTGTGCTGTGGGAGGTTTGTCATTGACTGAGAGCAAAATCCAGAATATGAAAAGTTGGTTCATCCATTAGTACAACAGTCCACAACTGACAATTCCCTGATAGAATCATGATAGCTTAAAGTCACAGCAGGATTCGTACACATCTTCTGAAAAACCCAAGAGATATTCTTGTCTCCATGATGAGAGAGTTCAGGGCCATCTTGTGCCCTATTACATCTTCAGCCTTCTGTACAGTGTGTCATACAGGGTAGATGTTCAAAGATATTTGCTGAACAAAAAATGAAGGACATTATAATCAGGATAGTTTTAATTGTGAGTAAATGTGACTCTATACTTCAACCATTTTTATATGTAGAATAATCAATTAATCACAACTAGTTAACCATCGTGTCTATTCTATGATCTGAGTTTCTTTAACACTGATTACTTCTTAGGTGATTGGTAAATAGAGGAGTGATGTTGGTATAATGTGAAGGGTGTTGATTCACACATGGTTTTTCTCAGGGAGTTAATTTTTTTTAAGTGATTGAGGTAGACTGTCATAATTAAAAGCCTTATCAACATATACATCCTTTATGAAAAGACCTAAAACTCTACAAAAGTGTCTTCTTTTAGTGCAAGCAGTCTTGTACTCCACCGTGTTAAGCTACAGTGAAATGCAAGTGCATGTGAAGGGGATGGTGCTGACATTTCCTCCCTTATTAAACAATGATTAACAAAAGAGGCCATGGTCTGGAGAAGATTTTTGATGTTGATGAACATGTCTGTATTGGAAGCAAATGCCCTCCGAGAAGTACATAGCAAAGGAAAACGTACAACTGCCAGAATTCAAGTTGGTAAGAATTAACTGTGATACTGGAAGCCAATGCCAAACATATTTTATTTATTTATTTATTTTTAATTTTTTTTATTTTTTCTGTACGCGGGCCTCTCACTGTTGTGGCCTCTCCCGTTGCAGAGCACAGGCTCTGGACGCGCAGGCTCAGTGGCCATGGCTCACGGGCCCAGCTGCTCGGCGGCATGTGGGATCTTCCTGGCCCGGGGCACGAACCCGCGTCCCCTGCATCGGCAGGCGGACTCTCAACCACTGCGCCACCAGGGAAGCCCCCAAACATATTTTAGATGCATCTATGTTTTTATTAGGATTGATATTGTTTTTGTTAGTTCTCTGGATATAGTAGGCTTTCAGGGATCTGCTCCAACTCTTTTTTCCGGAGCCAGTGTTATTTTCACCATGTGATTTTACAGAAAGCATGTTCTCCCCACCCCGAAACACATATGTGGTACGATAGCAAGAATACTTGCATTTAAAAGAAAATCAGTAGGGACTTCCCTGGTGGCGCAGTGGTTGAGAATCCACCTGCCAATGCCGGGGATGTGGGTTCAAGCCCCGGTCTGGGAAGATCCCACATGCCGCGGAGCAACTGGGCCCATGTGCCACAGCAGTTGACCCTGTGCTCTGTAGCCTGCGAGCCACAACTACTGAGCCACAGCTACTGAAGCCCGTGCACCTAGAGCCCGTGCTCTGCAACAAGAGAAGCCACCGCAACGAAGAGTAGCCCCCGCTTGCTGCAACTAGAGAAAGCCCACGTGCAGCAGTGAAGACCCAACACAGTCAAATAAATAAATAAATAGATTGATTTTAAAAAATTATAAAAGAAAAGCAGTATAGTTACTTGGTTAGGAATTCAGCTGTAAGTCAAACTGCTTGGATTAAAGTTTTAGCTTTGCCATTTCCAAGATGACTATACTTGGGCATGGCACTTAATATTCTGTGCCTTCGTATTCACAGTGGTAAAAAGGAGAAATAATAGTATCTTCCTCATTGGACTATTGTGTAGTACATGAGTTGATGCAGTAAAGAGCTTAGGCAAGTGCCAGGCACACAGTACGCATTCCACTAATGCTAATTATTGTTATGAAACAAAGCATCTCTTTCCCCAGCTAAGCCATGTTAGAGATAGTTCACCCTGCTATATGGAGACATGGCATGGTTTCATAACTGGTACCTTAATATAGAAGTTCCCTTAAGGCTTGACTCATAGTTCTTTGTAGAAATTTTAGGAGCCAGTCCTTTTTTGAATTTGTATTCACTATTGCTACAACCTGTTTTTTTAAATTTCCTCTGGCTAGAGTCACTAGACTGTTACTTAAATTAAATTATAACTTTAAAACTGATTTCCTCCAGTTACTTGTGCTCTATACAGGAGAGTCATCACATACTTACTGCTCTTATTTGACATTCTCTCTTACTGTTTTTCTCGATAAATTATGACCTGTTATGCCACTTCCCTTATATGTGAAGTTGATACAGTGTAATAGAAACAAGATGTAATATCAATAAAATGATCTATCGTAAACACAGCTAAAACTGGGAAACACATGTCCAAAATTAAGTGATATAGAATTAAAGTACACTTTTCTATTTCCTTAGGAAAAAGCTGATAAAACCAAAGACTAGCACAAGAACAAAAGCCGTTTGCTACCTCTAGCAGTGTTTGTATTCCTGAGAATCTATGGGAAAACTGGATAAGTGCTGTGTGGAAGTTTGCTTTAAGAGTGGCACCTCTAGGTTGATGTGTCCTTTCTTAAATGCTTGGATTTCCAAAGCAGTCATTCATTGTCTGGGGTTAAACGTTGCTCTCTTCCAGCTGACAATTTTAAAATGACTGTAAAATAGTGAATCAACTATACTATCAATGGATTAAGCCTGATTATCAAGCTGAGTAATAGGTTGGACAAAAAGATTTCACAGGGCCTTCAATTCTATGAAATGCTAATTAACAACAGAAGAAGGTCCAATACCTGAGAACAAATTACTATATCTGTTTTGCTTTCCACCATTCATGGTGGAAGGAGAACATTATGAGAAAAACAGGCACTTTGTCAGAAAAGGACTATATGGAAACTAGAGCTGCCTGTTTTCAAATTCTCTATAAGACTGGGGCGGGCTGCTCTATTATCAATATACATGAATAAAATTATGATAAGGGGAAAAAGTAAACTATATATCAAGCACCTATGTCAGGCTCTGAGATTCACTTAATTCCCTTCTTCCTCCCCAAAAGAAACGAACCCTGTGAATTGGGTCTTATTATTCTTATTTTGTAGCTAAGGGATAGAGCAGGCTTAGAGCAACTGAGTAATGATAAGGCCACTCAAAATCTGCTTTCTTTCCCCTACGCCAGACCTTGTCTTAGGATCTGCCTTCTACGTCCCTCCTGCTGATTGATGACATTACTTGTAGTCTCAGACTACTTGGACTGTACTCTTTTTCTGCCCATTCTCTCACTTTGATCCCCTACAAGCCAGGTTTTCAAGGAAGAGTGCCAGGATCAGAGTGTCACTGATCAAGTCAGGTCTGTTGGTTGTCTAGAGGAGACACCAGGGTGCCTCTGCCAGGATGCATTCACTGCACTGCTTAATCTTACTCTCACTCTTACAGGTTCAGAAACCTGAATTTCAGGAGTAATGAGAGTGACTCTGTTTCTCATGCTGGGTTTATGTTAACAAAATTCATACATGTTGATACATAAAATGAGAACATCAATTGATTTCATTCACAATAAGAAGCAGACTGGCTAAGGTCCTGAACACTCACATCCTGTGGTCAATACTTTCATTCTCTGTAGCCATGTCCTAAGAAGCCACATTATAATTACAAAATTGCTGTGATTACTAAGTCACTGGAACAGAAAGAATTAGTAATTCAATGAGGTTTGATGGCATCTGGTAAATTAGCATAGAGCATCCATATCCGAAATACACACATAATACACTGATAGATTGAGTCAAGTCCTTGGGCATTAAAGAATTTGGGTGGGCACTGTCAGTGCTGTTACTCTTTATATGTTTATTTATTTTTACCTTGTCTAGTATGTGGTTAGGTTTCTAGCAATTCACCTTCTGATTGACTCATTACTCAAATCTTGTTGATTCCAGGGAGAACTTCTAGAACTTAACGTGACTTTACAATATGTGTTTCAATCCATTTGATGTTGATGTTTAGTTAAACTTTCAGATGGCAATCTTATTTCTCTTATCTGGAAATGAATTTTAGGTTGAATGGAGGAAATCCCTCTGTACATCTCAAAGCCAAAGATGCCAGATGACTTTTCAAAAGAAAATGAAATTTACACTTTTGAACAGAGGTATGTGAAAGATGACATTGTTGGGAACATTATCCAATTAAGATTTAGTGAGATCTTGATAACGGGGCTCTATATTTATATTTTGCATTACGGGTTTTATTTACTATGTTAAGAACTCTTAATATGGAGGGCCTCTTCTCAGAACATGTTTTACAGCAAGAAAACACCATCAATGGCTGCCTCCTGGATGAGATTCAGAAAGCCTTAGGAAAGCCATATATGCCTCAAATACTTTTCTCACCATCTGTCTGGTATTTAACCTTTGAGACAAATTTCTTAGAGTCTTAAAATCTTTTCTGTTTTAAAAATTTCTTCTTAGAATGCAGATGTACCTGGGATATTTAATGCATTAGGTCAGTGTTTATCAAATGGATATCATTAAATAGCTGCAGATATAATTTCAATGTTTGGGGATTCTCTAGAAGAATTCAATTTTAATAATGCAGTAATAATATATGCATATTCTGGATCACTTGGATGACGACATTGTAAATCAGTACTCTTCTTTTTGTCTTTCCTCTGTTTTTTTTTCTTATTAGTTATCTATTTTATACATATTAGTGTATATATGTCAATCCCAATCTCCCAATTCATCCCACCCCACCCCCACTCAGTACTCTCTTCTAATTTAAAGCCTGAATTTGTGTTTTGGTTCTTTTTAGCATCAATTACTTTAATTGTCCCTGGCTTATTAATAATGTGATTCTTTAAAAAAAAAAAAAAAAAAAGGCCAGACACTATCATCTCACTCTACAAATCAGGTTTCTTAAATATTTAAGGTGCAAAAAGAGATGAAAGAATTGATTTCTAGCAAAGGGTAACGGAAACAGATTGTACCTGGGTAATTATTATCTGGATGACTACTGATTTGAGGCAAATGGATGTTTAAATCCTGCCAATTGGGTGGGATGGTCAGATTAAAATCAAGTTCCTTATATCAGTTATTCCCTGAATTTGGATTAGAGAAGATCATTTTTGTCCATTAACTTGTCCCTCATAGAAAAAATATCAAATGGCTCTGATTCCCAATAGTGAAAAATAAAATACATTCCCCTAATGCAAGAGATTAAAATTGTTTGTAGTGGTTTTTCGTCACAGAATCACATAGTAGCTTACTTTTTCTTTTTTGGGGTTTGTGGATTGATTGCTTATATACAGAATAGGTTTAGAAGATTCTGAGATATTGATTTAAGAGTCTCAAGCTATATAGATCCAAGAAATATGTTTTCCTTTCTCCTTAAATAGATATACACCATTGAGCTTAATCTATCCTCCTGAGTTTAGGATATCATTTGAATTCCTGAAAAAAAAAAAAAGCTAAAGGCCCTGTAGATTCTAGTGGTTGTCACCTTCAATAAAACCCATTAGTCAATGTAATAAATCTGTTACTAGAAACCAGACACAACAGTTTCTTTGATGAAGGGGTCATGTGAATAGACACAAAGTTCTGATTGCAGTAGCTGGAGTTGCTACTGTACTGTGGATTCACCTATGCTTAACTACCCTTGATGTGTCTGGGGTAAGCAATTAATGCCACAGATTTTGGAGAAATTCTTCCTAAGAAATTTGTGGTAGGTGTTAAAGTATTTACCACACAGTTCAATGCTTTTGCTTCTCCTCCTATTTACATTCCTACTTCTTCCTTTGATTTTCGTTTCCTTCTTCCTGATTCTAAGACCTTATATTTTCCTTATGTTTTGTAACATTCCCCTTTTTTCTTCTTTCTGCATGCCGTGGGGAAAGCAAGGAGAAAAGGGAAAGAATTTTCACTGATGTTGGCATTTATAATTATGATAGTTCATTAATCCACATCCCCTACAAAATAGGTAAACTGAGGCCCTGAGTATGTAAATAACAGCCTTAGGACAACTGATAAATGACAGAGCCAGTTTTGAATTCATGTGTTAGAAATATTCTGTAACTGGAATATTATTTATCTCTCTATATAATCTCTATGCATGATATAGATATCATCTGTCCATTTATCTGTACATGTCTATGGTGGCACTAAGAAATATAGTTTATATTTCTTTATTTTCAGGACCCTGTCCCCCACCCCAAAGAAAAGCAGGATGATTTCAGGCAAATATTTGGACTTAAAATGTTTGTTAAATAGAAAACATATCTCAAAAGCTCACCATTAGCATATTTCTATTCTGTTTTTAGGTATAGTACAGCATGCAGTATTCATGGCCACAGATATGAGACACAATCAAAACACCTAAATCTGGGCTTCCCTGGTGGCACAGTGGTTGAGAGTCCGCCTGCCGAGGCAGGGTACATGGGTTCGTGCCGCGGTCCAGGAGGATCCCACGTGCCGCGAAGCGGCCGGGCCCGTGAGCCATGGCTACTGAGCCTGCGCGTCCGGAGCCTGTGCTCCGCAACGGGAGAGGCCACAACAGTAAGAGGCCCGCGTACCGCAAAAAAAATCAAAAAAAGAGCAAAAAACCCCACCTAAATCTAACTTACCTTCCTTTTTCCATTAAATGCCCCAAATCTAAAGCTCGAAGACATGTAGAAATTTCTACATGCTATCAAAATAGTCTACAGTGCTTACCATCAGAATTCATATTCTTCAAGAATAGAGTTAACGTTGTCGTTTTAGAAAAAAGGGTAATGACAGATATAAAAATTGAGTTAACTTAGAATAAGAATTACAAGCTGAGTGTATTTATCTTTGGAGGTAATTAATAATCACATGTGCCGGAGATCTATAAAAGATTGGCCTCAGAACTTACTACAGGGACTTTATCCTTTCCTCTACAAATTGCTCAGTTCCACCAAAGCGAAGACCCTATTCCCCACTGACGACTAAATAAATGACAAGATTGAAGTGGCGAAAAATAAATTCCTTCTCTGAGTTGCTTGAGTAAAAAGCTCTCCAAAAAAAAAAAAATCACATTTTTCTCTTCACATAATGGAAACTTAACACTTTTTGCAACATTGTACTTATTTGAGAAGAAGCATTCTAAAGGGAAGCATATTTGGGGTATTAGTTCTACCACAACCACAAATAACGAAGAAGAACATTGGGAATAAGGGTCCTTTGGCCTATGTACCTCCTCTGCCAAGCCTTCATCTATGCTATTACAATGCATATATAAACATTTTATGGTAACCAGGGAATAAGGTATTGATGTACTGTATTTTCAGCACATGTCTATAAGAATGGAAAAATGTAAACATTGATCTACATAATCATATACATATATTAAGTGAAACTTCCCACAACTGTGTCAATCAGATCATGAAAAAATAGCAAAATTACATTTAATGGCTTATTTGCTGAAAGTGGGAATTTTAATTATTCTCGATAAATGTGGATTAACAAACTATCATAATTCTAGTCGGAGTTCATGAATGACTTATTAGTCGCTCATATTCTGTTTTTTTTGTTGTTTGTTTCTTGTTCATAATCCTGGTGAGCGTCTGATATTTAGATCATAGCCTTGAATGCTTCTTTATTTAAAGTCTTACTAGGGTGGTCTGGGAAATGATATGGCCAACCAGAGTAGATCCAGTTTTTGTTACAGCTGACCATGAGATTGTATTATCTATCTATCTATCTATCTATCTATCTATCTATCTATCTATCTATCTAATCTATCGACCTATCTATCTATTTTTGCCTGTGTTGGGTCTCCGTTGCTGCGCACATGGGCTTTGTCTAGTTTCCGTGAGCAGGGGCTACTCTTCGTTGTGGTGCCCAGGCTTCTCAATGAGGTGGCTTCTCTTGCTGTGGAGCACGGGCACTAGGCACGTGGGTTTCAGTAGTTGTGGCATGTGGGCTCAGTAGTTGTGGCGCATGGGCTTAGTTGCTCTGTGGCATGTGGGATCTTCCAGGACCAGGGCTCTAACCTGTGTCCGCTGCATTGGCAGGTGATTCTTAACCACTGTGCCACCAGGGAAGTCCCTAATATATCTCTTAAGGAAAAAAAAGTACTAAAAATGTAATGCAGCATGCTAGAAGCAAGATTTTTTCCCCCAATATAGATGACATGAGAAGATACTGAATTATACAGGAAAATTATATATATATATATATATATATTTTTTTTTTTTTTTTCCCCCCACAACTTTTTGTTTCCAGGCTCTAAAGTAAAGAACATTGACTAGGAACCACCTAACACTAACCTGTGCCCTACTACGTACGCTAACACTAAAGCGTTGTCATACCCAAACCTGCATTTCTTAACCTACTACAGTTCCCTGATCGCTGCCACCAAACTCCCTAGCATCTCCCTTGCCAACATGTCACTTGCTCATTATCCCTAAACATGCCCAGCTTCTTTCATTCCTGGAATGTACCAAGTCCTTTCCTGCATCATTGCCTTTGCACATTATTTCCCTTCTTCACATTTTATTTAATCATCTCCTAATCATTCTTAGATATCAGTTAATAATCACTTTCTCAAACAGGCCTTTTCCAAGCCCACCATCTATATGGAGCTCCTGTATAGCATTGTCATAGAATTATTTCATTACTGCCTGCATGTATTACTATTTTTAAATGTAAATTTATTTTAATTATTGTTTCTTTATTGTCTAGGTAGTGTAGGTTATATACTTCATTAAAGCAGAGAGATTGTCTAGTACAATGTAGATGCTCAGTAAATATTTGAGAAACTAATAGATAAATAAATAAATCAGTAATAAGAGTTGGGGTAGGATAAATGATCTACAAGATTTTATCCATCTGGAGCAGTCTATGATACTGGGATAAATTCATTGTTTCATTTCCATTCAAAGACAGTCTTAAAGGAGATTTTATCTTAAAACCATGCTTTATGCACACAGTCAGGAATTGCAAGAGAGTTTCTTAAAAACACACACTGAGTTTTGGACTTTCAGTCACCCATTCATACCAGGGGATTAATGGCTAAAACATAAATATGACCCCACACATTTTTTACTGAAACCCTGACCTGGCTCTTCACTGTATATAACATAAAACCCAAAGACTTTGGAATGATATGCAAAGCCCTCATGAATCTGCCTATTCTAAGACAAGAGTCCTGCATTTGACATTTAAGACCTATCTACAGTTCCCAAAAGGTCATGGTGTTTTTAAATTTTTTTTTTCATTTGTTGTCATGCCTTTGCACCTACAGTATCTGCTTTCTAGAAAGCTGTTCTCCCCATTCCCCCTTCTTAGCTTTTTTTTTTTTTTGCGGTATGCGGGCCTCTCACTGTTGTGGCCTCTCCTGTTGCGGAGCAGAGGCTCCGGACGCGCAGGCTCAGTGGCCATGGCTCACGGGCCCAGCCGCTCCGCGGCATGTGGGACCTTCCCAGACCGGGGCACGAACCCGCGTCCCCTGCATCGGCAGGCAGACTCTCAACCACTGCGCCATCAGGGAAGCCCCCCTTCTTAGCTTTTGTTCACTAGGCAAATTCCAACTCAAACTTGAAGATTTGGCTGGAATTTTGAATATTTAGTCTTTTTTTTTTTTTATCTTTCCAGAAAGACCAGAGAACTTTATTATATGCATGCCTCTGTTATAGCACTTAAGAGATTTCTATAATCATTTATCTGATTACCGATCACAGAAACAGGACAGTTTTTCCCTTAACATTGCTAATCCTGAAGAACAGGGGTTGCATTCTTATCATGTGGGTCGCTGGGTCCCTAGCACAGTGCCTGGCACATGTTAGGCAGTTCTTAAATGTGGAATGAATGAATGAAGGTGAGTCCTAAATTACTATGTTGAAGGCTTAGCCCAGGATTTCCAGTGCTTCAGGTGTGAATGAGAGAAATTGGGCTCTAGCATCCCAATTTCGTTCTAATATTATAAAGTTTATTAATAATGAATCATTTTATAGACTTGCCTTTATAAAGCTAATATCTACAAATCAATATTTTTTGACAATTTTATTATGTTATTTTATTGTTTCCTCTGAACATTTACGTTTTTATTTTTTGCATTTTTCTTAAAATTAATTTATTCAAACTAGAGTGAATCATCTATGCAGAAATAGCATTCCTTAGATTTTGGTGGTCATAATTCTGAATATATCAGCTTATTGTAAGGTTTTAAAATCAGAGAATTGTTTTTCAACCCTTTGTTCAGTTTCATATTCATTATAACTTTAAATCTTTATCTTCCATATTTATTAATTGGTGGGTCTTCATTATTTACTGATTTTTTCCTATGATAAAAATGCATGATTAATCCTTAGCTCCTTGCAATAGAACATCCATTTTATTTTTTGGAGTAATCATAAATTCTGTTTCTATTTTCCAAGATGTTGGAAATAAAAACCAAACATTTTTGCTTCTGATTATAACGAGAAGAAATTCTGTATAACATCATGTTATAATATCAGTATGTTTCTGCTTTTACTGATTTATGAGAACTCAGTGCCAAACCCCAGAGCTCTCCTGACCATCCAGTGGATCATGGAGTGCAAACCAGTCCGTCTCAGGTATAGCTGCTCAGAGTTGAGCGTTTTTAGTCATGTCACCTCTTATTGCCATTTACTCAGTGTTCAACACCTGATACTCGTCTGATGATGAACTGGAAAAATTCAGCCAACATTTCCTTTTAAATAAGGATAATGAAATATCAAAGACCTTGGTTACATGATGCAAAGAACAAAACGCTCATCTTTCAGGTTTGTGCTTCTAAAAGAAATGGAGGATTTAATAAAGAGAGAGACAAAAGGATAGTTTTATGGACACATGTTTTAGAGCCACCCACAATTTTACAAGGCGGAAAAAATCTTTCTCAATACTTTGATAGTCTTATTTTAATTATTTCCATTGGCTAAAGTGCCAAGTGCTAATGTGCCCTTGCTCTACGTTATTTCAAGAAGGAGCAGTGGATTGAGCCTCCCTGAGGCTGTCAAACACCAGGTGGCCCTTCAGCTGCAGCCTGGGCATCTTATGAATGGCTCAATTGCTCCCCATAGGCTGCCATTCTGTCTTGTTGAGAGTCAGGCCACCTTGACTGAACGCTCTGGCAGTAAGACTTTTATTGGTAAAAACCTTGTAAACTGACAAGAGAAGGGATTTGATAACCAGGAAGGCTCATTCCCTAATTTCAGGTCTAAGCAACAGGACAGGTGCTTTGAGTTACATAGTGTCTTTTATTGGATGAGGGATTCAAAGGAAGATGTGAGAGGCTGTTCTCTCGTGTGTCATTTTACCCTTAGAGCTAACTCACAGCATTTCAAAACAAGAAGGGCATGATAGCTCAAGAAATCTTTACCAGCTCCAGATGGAACTAAGTATGTGACAACCAACTAGAGTTTACACAAGCATCCACACACAGTTTAAGTGTACAGGAAAATGTTTGCAGGGGTACTTATACTATTAATTACTCTGTTTATGGAAAAAAGCATCTGGAGAGGGGAGGAAGAATTGAGCAGGAATAAAAGTGAATTTTTGCTTTATATATTTTATATTTTTTAAATGTTCTTTTACAACAAAAATGCTATTCTTGTTTTTTTAAAAAGTATTTTCCTGAATACAAATGCTTTTTTCTTTTGTAAATAGTAGCCTATGGAAGCTTCTCTAACTGTAGTAATAATTTAACTTTATCAGCTTTGCAAAGGCTAATATTTTTAAAAGGTATTAAAATCTTCAGTACACACTTTAATTGTCCTTTACCATTAGTAGAGCAAGGCAAATTATTGACCAACTGGAGGAAATTGTATTTAGGGGACAGTGGAAAGTCCCCAACTAACCTACCAGTGGTCATTGTCATCATCATCATCATTATCATCATCATCAACAGCATCAAGCAGCAGTTTTTACACAGTCCATCTGAGCATGGCCTGGCACAGCACTCTGCAAGGTTAATGAAACAGAATGTCAAGGACTGCCGTTTCAATGTTCCTATTCATACCACAGACTAAACATCAATAGCAACATACACATACAGGTATAGACAACTCTACCACTGTAAAAAAACTGACTACAAAAATGTTTTTGGAGATAATGCTGGTCCTCCCTAATTGAGGAAACCCAAATGCCGCATAGGACATTCTTTAACATTTTTCTTCTTTAAGCAGAAGACCTTTATTGGGTAGTTGTTTGAGAAAATATCTTGTAATACCATTGTTTTGATCTGTCTAGACTCTGGTAAACAAATTTTTCTCTGAAGTACTGGTATTATCTTAGAACAGTTACTTTCAAATAACAAAAGCATAATAGTTCTAGGTAAACACTCGTTTGCTGCTGACTAGGATAGGACATGTTCTAGTTATACTTGCTAGAATAGTTCTTTTGTTAGCTAAGAATGAATACCCTTTTTCTTCACTGAATTTTCTACTATTGACATAACATGAGCTTCAAGAGCATCAAAGAATATCGAGTCTATATTCCTATTGTTGATTTTAATAATTGCATTTCATAATTGGTTTAGAAGTTGATTTTATCTTGTCTTCATACTTTACAAGAAAACAATGAATTTAAGTTTTGATACAGTAGAACTCACCTTATAAAGAGCATCCTTTTTGCTATTGGTGTTCAGAGCTCCAATGAAATCTCTTTGAAAATGATATGTTGATCCTTCTGAAGACTTCTACTGTTGTTTCTTTTTATTAAGCTCTGTTTTACTTCTTTTTGAGGGGCTGTGGAAGAATAACATAAAACTTTCTTGCTGAGACTTTTAAGAAGGCAAGGTAGAGATTGATGCCATGCCTGTGAAAGCTTGTTTTCAACACGTACAATGAAAAGGCTTAGCATTTCAGGATCATTTTTATTTTATTTTTAAATGAAATGAAATTTAAAAATTGTTGAACAGTTTTAAGTTCACAACAAAACTGAGAAGAAGGTCCAGAGATTTCTCATATACACCCTATCCCCACATATGCGTAACCTCCCCATTATCAACATTCCCCACTAGAATGGCACACTTGTTACAATTGATGAACCTATATCAACACATCATAATTACCCAAAGTCCGTAGTTTATCTTAGAGTTTATTCTTGGTGTTGTACATTCTATGGATTTGGACAAATGTTTAATGACATGTATCCACCATTCGAGCATCATACAGAATATTTTTACTGTCCTAAAAATTCTCTGTGCTCCACCTTCTCCCCGTTACCCCTGGAAACCTGATCTTTTGACTGTCTCTGGTCTTTCTGTCTTTTCTAGAATGTCATATAGCTAGATTTATACAGTATGTAGCCATTCAGATTGGCTTTTTTCACTTAGTAATGTGCATTTAAGTTTTCTCCATGTATTTTCCTGAGTTGATAGTTTGCTTCTTTATAGCACTGAATAATATTCCATTGTCTGGATGCACCACAGTTTATTTATCCATTTACTTACTGAAGGACATCTTGGTTGCTTTATGTTTTAGAAATTGTGGATAAAGCTTCTATAAACATCTGTGTGCAGATTTTTGTCTGAACATGAGTTTTAAACTTTTTTTGGTAAATACCAAGGAGCATACACTATCATTTTTGGAAAGAAAGGCAGCGACTCAAATTGTGGTGCTCTGTCTAGATTCCATTGCTCTGTTAATCAAAGATCCTAGTAGATGATGCTATTAGCTTTGCAGTCTCCACATTAATCCTTTTTCTCATCTGGATGATGTTTTCTTTAACAGAAATAGTAATGAGAAAGAAGGTTTCAAGGACTTTTTTCTACAAGTAGTCTGTAATTACTCTGAGAACCAGACCGATTTCAAAATTTTGAGTATAATCTAATGTTATGGGTTCTCACTATATGTTTCTCAATGATAATGATGTGGTTTAATCAGCTTCATAAAAACACTTCACCTGGAAGTATTATTGAGAGGTAGATTTGGTTGTCTTAAGAATATCACCGAGTTTCTAAGGAAACTTCCTTAATTTGTAGCAGGCTGTGTTAGATTTGATTGTTTTCTACCGATCCATTTTTTATTAAAATCAAGTGAAATAAATTGTGTAGTAAGTTTAGATTGATTATATACATATTCCTTAGCTTAGATAAGAATGCAACGGTGGACAAGAGCAACTCTTGTTCTGCTGCACTTCAAAGCCTTGGCAAACCTCTTATGACTCAATATGCTATTGGTATCATTGAAAAGATCCGGAGTCAGTAAGCTAGCAATTCTCCCACACAAAGGCTCACAAGAGATTACAGATCATTTTCAGACTAGGGACAGTCAAATGGACTTAGGCCTGAAGAAAATGTAGTTATATAAGGAATCTAAAAGCAGTAAAAAATTTCCATTAACTATACAGAAGAGAAAACTGTTACCATTCTGCCATTTCAGCAGTATGATACAAAACAATGCTCTGATAAAAGATGAAAACAAATCTATAAATCCAGTATATGCTTGCAGGGGACGCATCCACAGTGGCATCATATGACTTCAAGTCACATGCAGACAACCTAAAGACCTTCTCAGTGATGGTCAACCTCCATATGATTGTGAAACTCGGAAACTGGCTCCACAACCAAAGTTGCCCTTCTTTGCTTGAGAGGTTTTATTAACTTCACTTATAAATCTCATTTAATATCTAGAGAGCAGCAATAACTTACAGGATTTTGACCAGTCCATCAGCATTAGTAGAATGTCATGAAGTTAAAAGAAAATATATCTATGTAGCATCTATTTTATGCCCCAAATTGTGCTAGGCATTATGGGAAAAATCAAAGCCATTAAAAAAAAGAACAAGCTAAGTTATTTTAGAGTTGACATGTGCATGCATGAAGAGATAGTGAACCGTATAAGACAATTCACAGTCAAATTTAAAATTTTCTGAACAAAATGTAAAGAGTTAAAGAAATTCACAAGAAGGGTCTCTGGTGTGAATTGCAGTACCTGAGCTTTATGAATAAAGTAGGTCTTGGGCTATGCATTAAAAAGATGCTTTACTGGAATGGTATTAAGGAGAGAAGTTTTGATTTATCTTGGTTGGATTAGCTACATGTGTAACATGAATGAAAGCTAGCTGTTTAAACGTCAACAAAGAGAACCCCAAAATATTATACTACACACGGACACTCCTAAAAAAGCGGATACGGTAGTGTGCACTTTAAAATATGTTAAGCGGATAGTTCTCATGTTAAGTGTTCTTTAAAAAATACACAAAAAGGGCTTCCCTGGTGGCGCAGTGGTTGAGAGTCCGCCTGCTCTTGCAGGGTACACGGGTTCGTGCCCTGGTCTGGGAGGATCCCACATGCCGCGGAGCGGCTGGGCCCGTAGGCCATGGCCACTGAGCCTGCGCGTCCGGAGCCTGTGCTCCGCAACGGGAGAGGCCACAACAGTGAAACGCACAAAAAAACATAAAGTAAAACAAAACAAAACCCCCCAAAAGAGCAGAAGGAAATTTTCGGAGGTAAAAAACCTTAAAGTAAAACAAAACAAAACCCCTCAAAATTTTTGGAGGTGATAGACATGTTTAGGCCCTTGATTGTAATGATAATATCATGGGTGTATGCCTATGTCCAACTCCTTAAGATTTATACATTAAATGTGTGCAATTTTTAGTATATCAGTTATATCCCAATAGAGCTAAAACAAAAAATAATATGTGGAAACTATCAAAGTTTCAGCTCATGCAGATGATAGAGGGCCACAGTCAGGGCAAAAGTTTGTACATATTAGCAGAAACAACTCAGTGGAATACTTATTACACATAAAGAATAATTTTATAAACTTTGCAGATGGGTTTGATGTGAAAGAATAGTATCAAGAAGAGTGTATTCAGCCTTTTGCAACAGAATAGATATCTAGAGATGTTCATAGATGGATTCATATATGTATGGTTCTCACATGTGAAACATGAGAGATGATGCCTTAACATCATTTAAAAATCATATCAAGTAATTAACATATGAATAAAACACAATAGTTAAGTTCAAATTCTAAATTATTGCGCACAAACTGTAAGAGGAGCTGCCTCTTCTCCAAGCTAAGGTCAGTCCCTTCACCTCCCTCCAAACTTCACAGAAAACTTACACCATCCATTAGCCCTTCTCTTTCTCTTATCTTTAACCTTTATTGTTTACAAGGTCCTTCTAAACAGCTTTTAGATATACTCGAGGCTCTCTCATGCTTTTTTATTAATTTTATTTTTTATTTTTTTAATGTCTTTATTGGAGTATAATTGCTTTACAGTGTTGTGTTAGTTTCTGCTGTATAACAGAGTGAATCAGCTGTATGCATACATATATCCCCATATCCCCTCCCTCTTGCATCTCCCTCCCACCCTCCTTATCCCACCCCTCTAGGTGGTGCAAAGCACCGAGCTGATCTCCCTGTACTCTCATGTTTAAAATAAAACAATGAAGTGTTTTATTGTGACTCAAATACATAAATATATATACCTTGACAAGCTAAATTTTAGTTATTTGTCAGACCTCATCTTAAATATTTGTCAGACCTCATCGTAAATATTGTCAAAAAAATTTTTTTTCTGACTACCGGTGTGTGGCTATGTAAAACTGTGTACTTATCCTTTGCAGCACTTAACACAAGTATTATTAATTGGCAATCTGTGAAAAGATTTGCTTACTGAATGCTTTCTCTACTGGGCTGTAACCTCTCATCAGCCGTTTACAGGCAAAGCACTGAATTCTAAGCGCTTAGAACAGTCTGGCACATAGAGGCCCTCAACTGATTTTTGTTGCAAAATGAGTAGTTACAAGACTCAGTCTTTCTAATATGTGAAATTACTACATGTAACCTTCAAAGATACATCAGGTGAGGGAAGACTTAAACATTCTATACATGGCATCAAAACTTACCTCCTCCATCCTTTCTCTTCTTTTGCTCCTATAGTTTGGACCCTGGATTTTGCATGTCCAGGTTGAAGGAAAGGAATGATGGAGAATATGCTAGGGTCCTTTGAGGAGCATTTCCTAATTACTTAACCCTGTCATTTGTACATATTTACAGCTTTACCAACTTACATGAGTCTAGCCCTGTGATAGAACATAAGTAATAAAAATATAACTTGAATGATCATTATTCTAAGAGTACTTATTTAGATTACTATATGATTTCTTCTGAAACCCTAGGCTTCTAATAATGGCTAGATCTATATAGTAGTATAATCTAATTGGGTCATAATTAATTTAGCCATTTCAGTTTTTTCATCTTCATGTCCTATCATACTATGGTTAGTTGTGGGGCAGATTATTTACAAAGACTCTCCAGAATGTATGACTTGACTCTCTCACAGACAATCTACTCACATCAATTAGACACAGAAAGACACCAGACAAATATTTAAGTGGACATGGGCTACATTATAAATAAAAGAGAAGATGTGTTGAAATTTCCCAGCCTCTATTTCTAGGCAACAATCCTACAGTCACGGGGCAGTCAGAGTGAATATTATTGACTCTCTTTTTAAGGGGCTCTGTGATGTACAGTTCAAACATAAATTAAACTTTAGTGCAATTAAGATATTTAGTTTCAACAGCCTTATATGGAGATTTAAAATAATTATTAATTTTTGCTGATACTTACAAAACTAAAACTTAGAATTTTATTTCAACGATGGGAAGGATGCTCAGATTACTGAGGATAAAAACACACAATTATAGTTGCCAGAGTCATTCTTGTTTACTTTATTCACACACAAAGGATAAAATGGAGCTTGGAATTATACACAAATGAGGATAGTAACTGGACTATTTAATATGGTCATTTAAATTTTAAAAAAGTAAATTTGATGTGGTCATGCACTAATGCATCTCTGTACATCTTATTTCTGATGTCTTCTGATATGTACTAATTACAGAACTTGTGTGCTTTGTTGCATAGGGTTGTATTGTATAGATTAGCGTGAAACAAAAAATATTTCTAGTGAGCCTATACTTTTATTTGTTTGGCCTTAAAAGCCATTTGAAAAATCCACCTCAAATTTTTGTGTAAGTCCATTGCTTTCAGCAAGTTATGATGCAAAGGCAATAAGATTTACTTTCCAAATAATTTCAAAATGATCTGCTGTAAACTGTGGTACATTACCTTCCACCGCTTGATCACAGGCTGCTTTTTTCAGTCAAACCAAAATCTCTGAGCTTACCAGTGAAATTAGGGTTTGTTATCTATTTGATTGGAATTACTGAAAATACTTTCGAAAATATAATTGCCCCTACAAATTAAAAATAAGTGATAAAAGTGTATGAGAATTGGTTCCCTTTTCCAAAGAAATTAATATCAAGGAGATGCTCAATCACTCAAGCAATTGGGGCATACTCTCACCTGAAGATCAACATTAATGTGAAACATGATTTTAATATCCTTTTCCATGGCTCAAGAACAGGGACTATTTGGTTTGTGTAGTAGCACTTCCTCTGTGCATAAAACCATGCAGAATACTTAGGGACATGTAGAGTATGATAATCTCATACTTAAAAGTTTAGATTTTCACAAACAGGAAGAAAAGCAAATGCATATAAAGTGGTTAATATGAGATAATGTGTTAAAACATCAGAAGGAGTGGTATGGATAATGAATACTACACTAGTTCTGAGGAGAAAAATCAACTGGAGACATCAAAGAAACTTCACTGAGACTGAAGTTTTTGGGCTGGACTCTGAATTAGTAAGATTTGGGTAGACAAAGGAGAGATTGGTTGGATACTCCAGGCCACAGCACCACATAAGCAAAATCTGAGAGGCTGGAAAGTGTATGGGAAGCAATGGAGAGAATCACATGAGGGAGAGAAGAGGCTACGGAGACTTGATATCAAAACCCAGTCCTATTATTCATTACTTGTGTGACCTTAGGCAACTTAATTAATTTTCTTAGTTTCAGATTTCTCATGTGCATCAAGTGGGGGTAGTAAGCCCAAAGAGTTGTATGTGTGGTCAGAAACAGGGTTTATTAACAGGTTTTTCAAAATACCTTGTGCTCAATGAATTTTGATTGCTCCATTTTATTTTTCTAGAGAAAGGAGAGGCTTTATAATGAAAGATGGAATACATTTAAGTTGTTTTGGAAGACTTAAATGACACGCAAGAGGCATTTGAATGTAATCCTAGGCAATGGATAGATTTGTTACCAGTGAGTGAGAATGAATCAGAAAGACTCACTTGATAAGGTCCAAATTAGGATGCTTGTAGTTGCCTATTTTTCAAATTACTGAAAGCAGGAATAAATAAGAGAGTTTTGAGGGCTTCCCTGTGGCGCAGTGGTTGAGAATCTGCCTGCCAATGCAGGGGACATGGGTTTGAGCCCTGGTCTGGGAAGATCCCACATGCCTCAGAGCAACTGGGCCCGTGAGCCACAACTACTGAGCCTGCGCGTCTGGAGCCTGTGCTCTGCAGCAAGAGAGGCCGCGATAGTGAGAGGCCCGTGCACCGCGTTGAAGAGTGGCCCCCGCTGGCCGCAACTAGAGAAAGCCCTTGCACAGAAATGAAGACCCAACACATCCAAAAATAAATAAATAAATAAAAGCCATTTAAAAAAGAAAAAAAGAAGATAGTTTTGAGAAGTTAATGTTGGTAATTGATAGGTTCTGATCAATCTCTTTTGTAATAATACCTCAACCTGAATGAGGCTTATATAAGTCACTCTGAAATTCAGGGTATCAACTGAGTTCTTAATCGCAAACAATAGAAACAGATTCTTAATTTAGGTGAAACATTTTAAAAATGATATACAGTAACTCACGTATTCTCTGAGAGGTTTAGAAAACCAGCAGTGGAGGCTTCCTCTCCAGAAACAATGCCCCAGATTGTACCATAGACCCTTTCCAGGAGAGAAAGCACAGATACCATGGCTGGGCACCAGGTATAAAGCTAGAATCTTGGTACTGCTGCCCCTGGAAACAAGATGTATCTACCTTGTCTTTCTCAGAGTGCATTGCTCAGATGCCTCATTCTATGCGTTACTAGGTTGTGAGCTTACGTTACATGCAGGGAAATCTGGGAATCTGGCTTCAGTGGTGGTAGGAAAAGATTCATAATGTAGGAGATTCCCCAAATCTAAAAACAAAGAGTGTTGTCATGGGTTGAATTGTGTGCCCTTAAAATTGATACAGTGAAGTCCTGATGCCCAATACCTCAGAATGTGACTGTGATAGGAGTCTTTAAAAGACTATTAAGGTGAGAGGAAGTCATTGGGAATGGGTTGTAGTCCAACATGACTAGTGTCCTTATAAGGAGAGGAGATTGGGACATAGACATGCACAGAGGAGAGACCATGTGAAGACACAAGGAGAAGACAACCATCTACAAGCCAAAGAGGCCTCGAAAGAAATGAACAGTGCTACCACCTTGGTCTAGGACTTCTAGCCTCCATAATTATGAAAAAATAAACTTCTGTGGTTTCAGCCACCCAGGTTTTGGTACTTTGTTATGGCAGCCCTAGCAAACTAATACAAGTATTCACAGGTACTGGACACTAATATAGCCAAAAATAATGACATGTGAGAAATGTAAACTGTGTTTATAAAAAGAGGAATTTACCAGGTGGGAAAACAAATGAAAAGTAGGAAATATTGAAGAAAGCTGAGAAAGAACATCTTGGCTTGTTGCATATAGAAGGCAGGGAGTCAGAAGGCCGTGATGCAGAGTACTGGTTTGGATAGAGAAATTTGAGTTTATTTGAGATATTTTGAGTTTGAGGTGGTAGTGGAATCTGAGTGAACATCTTCAAAAGGCAGATGGAGATGCAGATCTGGAACACAGAAATGAGTTCAAGCTTGATATATGGATATGGGGTCATGCATGAGGATGTGGTCATTTAAGTCTAGAGAAAGAGTCTATTGTAAGTACATCTGGATAAAATAGGATAGCTTTTCTAAGGACTGAAAACATGGTAAAATTAGAGGGAGAAAGAAAAAGAAGAGTTGAAAGCTAAAGGAAAAGAACACAGTAAAGAGTGAGTGCCTGTGTGTTTCTCTCATACCTCATTTCCATATCTGTGTCACGATATTTGTGTCCAAAAGAGTGAGTTCATAGCTACAAAGAGCCCCAGACATGGGTAAAGGGATTCAGTGTCAGCAAAGCAAGCAAGCAGTGGATCAGGGGCAAGTATGGTTTGGGTGATAAGCTTGGGCATTTTTAACAAATACAGAGTTGATTCCCTGAGATAAGGGGCAGTATAGCAGGAGCCCCAACCTTCTGGATTTTGTTTTCTCATAACCATTATAGATAAGTAAATTGACAATTGCAGTGTCATGTGCCATGACACATAACAAACATTGTACCTGGGATGCTATGGATGGATATAGGATAGAACCTGATTCAGACTTTGGAAAGTGACATCTAAACTAAGATCAAAAGAATGAAAAGGGGACAGCAGGCTAAGAAGTTATGGGGAGATGGACATGTTGTGAAGTTTGGACTTGAGCCTGTGAACACTGACAATTTTAAGTAGGAGAGTGACATAGTCAGATTTATGGTTTAGAAGGGATAAGGTTGAAGGCAGGGTCCAGTTAAAGGACTGTTAAATATGTCACAGCAATAGATGGTAGTGCATTGACCTAGAAGGGTGATGGTGGGCATGGAGAGAAATAAATAAATTCCAAATGCAATCAACAGAATTTTGTTAACTGGATGTGGAAAGTGAAGGAAAATCATAGGGTGATCCAAAATTTATACCTTGTGCAAAGCGATGGACTATTATACCACTCATTGAGCTAAGAGGCATAAGAAGAGTAAAATGGAAGTGTGGAAGAGGAGAAGATGTGTAAACTTCCAGACTGGATTCATTTAAGATCGATGTGGACGCCAAATTCCGAGCTCATGCTCAAGAGGAAAATTGGGGCTGGAAAGAGGGGTTTGGAAGTCATCAAATGCCACTGCTATTTCTACTGACATTGTTACAAATAACAGCAGTAGCAATTATAGACTGTGATGGCCTAAAAGTAGTAGAAAGAAGAATATTTCAAGATAGTGGAAGTAACCATTAGTGACAACTTCTGCAATTAAGTCATATGAGATCAAGGCTAAAAAGCCTCCAACAGCTTTAGTAAAAGGGAGACATGGGCAAATGTTTCAGAAGTGTTGAGGGGAGAAGTAAGAGTAAATGAGTTGAAGAGTAAATATTAAGTAAGTAAAATGAAATAGAAATATAAAAGAAGATATTTCAAGATGTTTGGCTCTTAAGGAAAGGAAAGAGACAAGGCAGTATCTGGAGATAGCTGGGTGGGGGGATGGGGAAAGATGTTTTTAAGATGGGAAAAGGCCGTGCATGTTGAGAGACTGACAGGAGGGAGACAGTGGAGGGGAAGAAGTTGACTCTGCTGGAGAGAGAAGCTGTAAATGGCCAAGCCATGGGCCTAAGGCAACGAAGGGTTATGATATATAGATCATGGGTGGAAGGATCCACATTATGTCAAGATGTAATATTAATTTCATGGTAAGAAGGAAAAGGTAGATGTAAGCATGTTCATCAGTTTGGAGGTTGGGAGTTAATGGTATTTATTTCTAGTGGCTCCATGTTTGTTGGAGGGGGCAGCACTGTGGTGCAGAGGGGCTCCAGTAATAAATTCAAATGCAGAGAAATCTTTTTATCAGGAGTTAGCCTTTGAACATATCCATGAGTCTACTCAATCCCATAGTCTATTGTATTTGGCTGAGGTTTCTAAGCACGGTGTTATAGGAAATTACTGTCTGAGTAACTGAGTTACTATGTAAGAGAACTTGGCACTCGTGGATGTAAACAAGTTCATAAAGGTGTTTGATTAAAGCACTTGACCCCTAGTAATGTCCTAAAACATCTCCAAAAAAATGGCAGTGCCAACACATAGTAAGTTGGATTGTATGATTTTTGATCTTACATGTCTTTTTTCAGCCTTCGTGAAGAACACAAAACAGATGCAAGAGACAGAAATGCAAGTATGTGAGATGGCAATAGCAGTGCATAAAGTTCTGAATAATCCTATTATTTAGAAAATCTGTATCAGTACATGGTTTAGATTAGTACCTTTAACATTCTGGGTATTCTGCAATGGGGTTAGGTTTTCAATATGAGAGGAAACAGAAAGGAAGGAGTGGGTGAGTGTGGAGTGGGGAAGAAATTCTTTTTCTTCCAGTGGGTTAACTCTATCACTAACTAGCCGGGGATTTGGAGAAGATGACTTAATCTCACTAATTCATTTTTTCTAAGCTAAAGTTAGCTAGGAACCTAATTTGTGAATGCCTCAATGTCATTATCTTTTTATATGTTGAATATTTAAACTTCAAATGTATATTATCATTCCCATTTTCTAGATAAAACATGGAGTCTCTGTTAAAACACACTTACAAGTTCAAATAGCTTGGTCCTAAACCTAGGTCTATCTGAATTCAGTCTATGCATTTTCCATAACACTTACTAGTCTTCCACATACTCTTAAGCCCAGAAATCATACAAAAGTATAAAGGATTAAGGAAGACGTTTTTTATGTTGCTGACACTTTCTTCAGTTCCTACTTTTCCCTTTATCCATTTCTCTGTTTATTTTATAGTTCAGTAAATGGATCCCTTGGCCCACCTCTATTTTCATCACATCCTTTACCACTCTCCTAATTCTCCCTCCCTCTTTCCCTGCCTTTAAAATATCAGAGGATTCTGACCACCTGAGATGGTATCAGGCAATGGTTATCAAAGTGCATGCCCAGCGTTAAGGGCAGAATTGTATTATAAAAGAAAATCGTGTCACAGAATGAGTTCCTTTTTTCAGTGACCCCATTACCCTGTAAACTACTTTGCTTTATCCATATCCTGAGCTATAAGTGGACAGGCCATATTTCATAGGTTGCTTAAGCTAAAAATCTTGCTGGGTCCATCTGCTATGTAGAACCAATTTCCAATAAGAAATCTAAAATTCTACAGCTGGAAGGGACTCAAAGATCACCTAATCATACTAGGTCATTTTAGAATTGGGAAATTAGGTCTCTGCAAGAATAAATGCTTTCACCAAGGTTACCCTGAGGAGCAAATTCATACCTGCCCAATGGAGGGCTTTGAATGAGGGTCTTTGGCTTGAAGCCTCAACATCTGATCAATTATTTAGGTAAAAAGGCTTTGTATATGTTGTAATGGGATACATGGTTAAGTCCATACATCTTAGTAGTTGAGAGGATATAGGGTTAAATCACACCTCTGCTGCCTCACGTGTGAAACTGTTTTTGCTCTATGAGCTCCGTGAAGGCAGTGGTCATATATCTTTCGGTGATCATAGTATCCCTTGCATCTAGCATGATACTGTTAAGTCAGGGGTATTTGACTTCATTTATTTGAATGAATGAATGAATGAACATCTCATATTATTGTGAGGTTTCAAAGAGAATCTTAGCACACTGTGCCCATGAGAAGCTCTAAACGAATGTTAATTATTATTATTGCTAAAAGCAAATCTGAGTGTCCCTTTGCTTTACAGACAATATTTCTGAATAGTGAGGATCCTTCTGATTGTGTTCAGTAAGTTCTTTCATCTTAAAGGTTATCCTTAGAGCCAAAAAATGTTTATGGGGTCCTTAGAAACAACTGACAGGCAAAAAAGGACAAAGGGATAGATTGTGCACTTACTGCAGCATAAATGTGTAAAGATGATACAAAGGAAGGTAAGAATAAGCATCTGTGTGTTGGAAGGTTGGAGAGAGAAGGGCAATATGAACGTTTCAAACGTATGGAGCACTGTTTGTGCCATGTTTTCCCTACCCCTCTCTCCTCTCTTAATGTTGAGCAGGATTAACCCTGTATTAACACTAAGTGTTGGCAACTTGGTTTTCTGCAGTTCTTTGGAAGTTTCCAGTGAAACCACAAGTTTTAACTAAATTTAACTACTAAATTTTAACTCATTTACTTTACAGATAAGCCCCCTAGTTTGGGAAAAAAAGTAAAATATATTCCGTGAATACCTAAATAAGCATAGGCTGTCACTCTGGAATGGCTGCTAAGAGCCACTGTAAGTTTTCAGGGCATACATATATTAACAAATAATAGTAGCCTGGTACAGGGGTTGTGAAATTGTAGGTCTAAATCATGTCTGTCATGTCTGTATTTAGTATTTATATTATTACAAGGCTAAAATATTTTCAAACAGATTCTTTAAAAAATTAGTCATAATTTCTCAGAATGTATTGATTCCAGCAGATGATTGTACTACAACCTTTTTTTTCAGTGAAGCAGCAAATCATTATTGGATTCTGTAAGGGTTTGGATCATATTTAGTTTTAGAAAAATGGTGAGATGATGCCAGTGGCTTGTAAATTACTATATTCCTTATAAGCAAAACCATTAATCTGGCCATTTGCAAAGCTATACACGGATCTTTGAAATATTGCTCTTAGAAGAGAATTTTCACTTGGGACAATGTACTTTCAAATCCATTGCCTCTAAGTGCCTGTAAAGAAAATATTTGGGGTCAAGAATAACTAAATCCTAGACAACAAGTACAATCTGTCAAAGATCAGGGCATCTGGAATCCTTATCTAAGTACCAGAGATGCCTATTCCTACTTGACCCACTTTTTTTTCTCTCTGGGTAAAATAATTCACATTGTTTCAGTGATATGAAAAGGAAGCGGACTACAATATTTTATTTTATTTTGAAAAGTCTTAAAGTAATCAAGAAATCCATTTTTAGATGTCAAAATTTATTAGGAATATATAACCCTGTACAGGTAATTTGAATAGTAACTATACATATGGATGACAGCCTCATTAAATTGGATTTTAAATGGATGGGGACACATGATAGCATCTGACATACAGAATTTCTCATTCAAACAGAATTTGTAAAATCTGCATCAGCCAAGGTGAAACTGAAATGGGCTGTTGAGCCATTGATTAGGATGTGAAAAAGTTTCTTTATACCACATTTTCCCAAGGGCTTATTCATCTGTAGTTTAGTTTATAAGGTATACAATTATATTTTAGTGATATTGTTTTTGAAAATTAATAATGAACCTTATTTTTCATAAGTTACACCTTTTTAATAGTACAAATTTATTGATAATCTTGATTTGTAAGGTTAAGAAACGCATAATTATGTTGGAGGTCAACTTCAGTGTTGTAGGAGAGCTATGGCTTTGGGGGGCATAGTTTTAGCACCAAGTGGACCTATCTCTGATCAACAAATTTAGAGAGGAAAATGTCCAGAGGGTCTCAACCATGACCAAGTCGGTCTGGGCAGAGGAATACATTAAGCCTGGCTTGTGTTTTCAATGTGGCAGAAGTCAAAGAAGTGGAAGCCAGCAGGAAAGAAACTATTACACTCCTCTTTTGTACGTTTTCCTTCTCCTCTAATGGTTGGTTCATTCTGTGCCCAGCAGAATGAGGTGTTCCCTTCCCCAGGACCAGTTTCCTGGCCTTACCTTTCTGTAAAAGCATTGATTGCAGGGGAGACCTGCTGGGAATCCTGGCTAATAGTGGTCCCCATCAGTTTCAAATGGACACACAGCATTAAGGTGCTCAAGGACTGTCCCTGGTGACCTTGATGAGACCAAAACAGAAGGCCATGCCCATCGCCAGCATGCCCAAGGCCAGCTGCTCCAGAGCAGCTGCCCATAAAGAGGTAGTTGATGCCATGAGCTCCTAGATTGCCCCTCTGGTTTGGCTGGCATTCCATGAGAAGCGACTCACTACTCCTCAGAGTTTGCCTGCTGCTGTCAAAAAGTAGTTCTAAGAAGTTCTGAGAATTACCATTCAACCAGTAAAATTAAAAATACTAACTCGGTCAATGGAGATATTTGATCTTTTAGAGTTTCAATACCTATGTGAAATGCTTGACATAGTTACATTGATAATTTTCACTGAAGTACTTACATAGAAACAACATTTTAGGGTTTACAAGTATAGTTTCCTGCTGTTGTTTTCATAGAGTTAAACATTAAATATCCCATTTTCAAGATGTGAGAACCTGAGGCAAGAGAGAAAAGATACATCATGATTCAGTAGAATTTTAAAAAATCTCTCAGAAACTTCATTCATACATTGATGTCCGTTAGGGTAGAATAGATTTTATGGTGTCATTGTAAGTCCAATGTATAAGCCTGTCTTTACAGATAAACATCAGATTAACACTGATCTACATTTCCCTTTGAATGGGAATTGCACTGGCCCATCTTCTCTGTTTTGAGTACACCAAAGCAAAACCTTGATTAGAGTAATTGGTTTAGTAATAGGGCCATGTTTTTAATCCAGGTTTCTTGGCAGGTATGGATTTGTTAGATGGTTGGTAGCTAACATGTGAGATCCACTATATTGCTCATTTGAATCCGTACTTACTAGCCTCTAGGACTGCCATTTGTTGTGAAATATTGCAGTGTGCATGCTGTATTATACGTGATATAGCTAACATCCCTTATTTCTGCTACATCATCCAACATAATCAGTTGTTACTGTGAATGTCTTTACAAAGAATTATCCAGTAGAGGCCTATTAAAAAGAAAAACTAATATTAATATACACTTCTCTGTTCCTAATCCTCATATCTTTGGATGTAGCATCTTTTAATCAACCCTGTCACCAATATACGTGAGGCATGCATGAACAACCTATAATGATCCATGTTACAGAGGAACCAGTAACAGTGATTGCATTCAGCTTATAGAAGTATTCATTACTCTGCTTTCTTTAAAAAGATCATATGTGATAGTGGTTATTTTACATAATTGAAATATTTATGTTTGTAAATATAGTCAAAGCCAAAAAGCAAAACTTCATCAATATGATTGTGCAACCTGCAGCCTTCCCTACATTAAGCAGAGCATTTTCATCCTGGTTCTAGTAGGCTGTCTAGTGGTTTGAGTGAGTCAGCTTACATATACACATGTGTTGAATTGTACCCAACTGACAAAATATTTACCATGTCTTCTGCATGAGTCATTCATTCTTCTGAATATTTACTGAATGCCAGGCACTGTATAGCAGAGTACAAGACAGATGAAGTCTCTTCCTACTTGGTGTTTTCATATGCCTAGCAGGGGGACATAGGACAAGAGAAATAGATACATACAAACAATATTGTGGAGCGTGACGAGTGCTAAGAATGAATAAGTGGAGGCTGTAATAGAGAATCACAGGGGGACTTCTTTTACATAGAAGGAACTGCAGGGTGTAGGGTGATAGCGGAGAAGCAGTCTCTGCCCTTAAATTGCTGATGGCCCTGGGGTGGCTGAGATGTGTTCACTGAGAGCCATTACTCATTAGTGTGCTATTTCTCAAATAGGATTCTGCCAAATCCTTATTTTACAAGAGAGATGTTAATAGGTATTTTATGAAAACAATGAAAAGTTCTGTGGTTGTATATATCTAGAGAGCTCTGCACAGCAATGTAGCTCCTCTTGGAAATTCACCATGCACAGCACAGTGCAGCATAGGCTCTGAGAAGTCTGACGGGAATAAAAAATATATATATACAAATCTGCTTAATCTTAGATTTCAAAAATATTTTTTACCTTGGATTCTGATCCCAATTTAGCAAGTGCTTTACTATCCAATGAATTTGAATGATATCAAAGAGATAAAGGTACATAAATATCATGAGGTTTGGCAGCATCAGATGAACCACTGTATTTTGTGAATGAAAATAATAGTTATGGAAAGTTTGGAGATCATCACTCTTTGGTGATGGCTATCATTGTCTAGTGATCCTCAGAAATGATTTCCTAGTGGAAATGATTTTGGAATAGTGTGTAGTTCAAGTTGTTAGGGGTTTTAATGTATACAATGCTAATCTCGTAAAAATGGGAAAAAAAGTTTTGTTTTTGCTTTGGCTACTCTAGGACTATTATAAGGATACTGTGTATTAGTGATATGTTACAAATAAGCCCAGTCCATGAAATTTTTTTCTTTTGATTCTTGGCAGTGTCAAGCATAGAAAGTCTTTATTCGTCAGTTGATACACACGTATATACTTGATATTTCAAGATAATTTGCAGAGGTGTCAGAAGAGTTTAAAGGAACCAACAGGAGATTGAAATACCCCGACTAGAGCAAGAAGAGGGCTCTTACCATCCCTAGTCGTAAACCCAAGTGGGTAGCTTTATGGAGAGAGCTGCATTGGATGATCGGTGCCCTTCACCACAGGGCATCCCCCAACTCGTAAACACCTGGCAGAAAGAACTGGAAGGATAAATAGCCTGGCTTATACTTCTCCTGCCCTCAAATTGCCTACCTGTGCCTCCTAATGCCTAAAAAGAGCTAGAAGAAAAAGGGCAAAGGGTTCTATTGCTGACTTTCATATAGGCCCCCCTTTGAGGTCAGGAAGAGGTGAAGAAAGTGATACTGATTAAATTGAATAAATTGATTTTGGAGAGGAAAATAGACTGTTTAGCACAAGATCGTTTTTATGTTCTCCATGATAGAAAGATGAGAATCACTTTATCTATTTCCATCCTTTATTAAGCAAGAGTGTTCTCAGCCTTCAATAAAACCAGCCGAACTGCAGTAAGTATTAATATGATTGAGCTTTGATTATCGCGATATTTAGGTTAAGACCCATGCCACAAAGAGTCTCCTACAACTTTGTGTTAACTATGAAATCATTATACTACATTATATTTGAGATTTTTTTTTTTTTTTTACCACTGTACAATGGGGTCTCCACCCCACCGTGTGGAGACTTTTATTTTATTCTTAAAAATAAAGGTAGTGGGGCTTCCCTGGTGGCGCAGTGATTGAGAGTCCGCCTGCCGATGCAGGGGACGCGGGTTCATGCCCCAGTCCGGGAGGATCCCACGTGCCTCGGAGCGGCTGGGCCCGTGAGCCATGGCCACTGAGCCTGCGCGTCTGGAGCCTGTGCTCCGCAATGGGAGAGGCCACAACAGTGAGAGGCCCGCGTACCGCAAAATAAATACATACATACATACATACATACATACATACATACATACATACAGGTAGTGGCTACTCTGTCTCCCTCCTGCATTGGAAAGCAAACAGTAAACAAGGTGTCCTGGGTAATCAGTCAGAATCATTGTTTCCCACTCAGTTCCTCTTGCTTCTTAACTCTTGTAGGAGGACTCTGTCAGAGTTCTGCTCAGATCCCCTTGGATTCCTTTTCCTGATTCTTCTTGTGCACCCCTTGGATTCCATGTCTTTTGCTTTTCATGATCTGTATCTGTAATTCCATTTGGATGACTGTCTTTAGGTACTGATACCACTTTGCCATGTGCAGTACTCTTTTACTCAACTCATCTTGCTGTAACAGAATACCATAGACTGGTTGGCTGAAACAACAGAAATTTATTTTCTCACATTTCTGGAGGCTAGAAGTTCAAAAGCAAGGCTTAGCATGGTTGTTCTGTTTTGTTTTGTTTTTTGGTATGCGGGCCTCTCACTGTTGTGGCCTCTCCCGTTGCGGAGCACAGGCTCCGGACACGCAGGCTCAGCGGCCATGGCTCACAGGCCCAGCCGCTCCACGGCATGTGGGATCTTCCTGGACAGGGGCACGAACCCGTGTCCCCTGCAGTGGCAGGTGGACTCTCAACCACTGCGCCACCAGGGAAGCCCCAGCATGGTTGTTTTCTGGTGAGAACTTTCTTCCTGGCTTGTAGATGTATCTTCTTGCTGTATCCTCACATGGCACCAGGTGGGGCTGAGGGAGAGCAAGTTCTCTGGTCTCTTTTTATAAGGGTATTTATCCTGTAATGAAGATCCCACATGGCTTCATCCAAACCTAATTATGTCCCAAATGCCCCATCACCAAATACCTTCACATTGGGGGTTAGGGCTTCAATAAGAATATGAATTGGGGGGTGGGGAGCAGAACACACATTTCTGCCCATAACCAGCGTGGAGGTAGAAGTGCCTCAGAGTTCATGTCCCTTGGGGCGGCCTTTAGCCAATGACTGAGTCGTGCCAGAGTTTGAAGTCTCACCTCCCGAAGTCTTATGCCAGGACAAAGCCATGAGGCATGATCTACATTTCATAGGAATAACCAATGTTATGTGAGTGAGGCTGAGGATAGGTATGTTCAGAATGGAGGGTACTGGCTGGATGGCATGCGTAGGTCCCTGGGCACAGTGTGTGATGGTATCATGGGGAGGGCCTGTCTTTGAATTTTTAGTTCCTGAGTTGACAAGGGTACAAAGAAGCAGATGGACAAAGAGAAGGAAGGTTGGAAGTCAGCTTTCAAATCTTACCTTCTTCACAATTATTCTCAGACATGAGCTATAGTCAGAGATTCTCTCTGAATCAAGGCTTTATATAGCTCTGAAGAGAGATTTATCACCCACAGAATAAGTCAATTGGACAGTCCATGGTGTTCTTCTCTAGTTCAAGCAAAATATTTTAGAATGGAATAAAAGTCATTTTAGGACTATTTTTCTTCACAAAAGAATCTGTATAAATAAATTATATCCAATTAAATTCCTGATTTGTGTACTTAATAACAATAATTTGATGTGTTGGTGTGGTACCTTCCTGGAGCTGTGGGATTGATTGATTTACTGAAGAATCACAGGCACAATTTTTATAAAATCCTATATATAAAACATGCTAAGAGTCTGTTAAAAACACATTTTTATCCACGTAAGACCTAATGAATGTGTATAGCATAAGATACAGTTAGTATCTTTGACATTTTCTGCTTATCAGCACAGGATGACCTGTCTTTTTTAAAAGCAATAAGACATGTTTGTTAATACTCCCATCACTGGCATTGTGATTGCATCAAAATCAGTCTTTGGGTATGCATTATGCATAGTCAGGTCTCTAACTTGATAAGCTAAATATGTAAGACTTTAAGTATATAAGACTTCCGCTTGATAAAGTAAATCCTGAAGTCAAATTTCTCCATCATTTTCAAAACAAACATTATCATCTATTTAGATTCTCAGGCTTATAACTTTTGAAAACTGCTATTTCCCCCTATGGAAGATGCACTGCATATCCATCATGTGCCTGGCTAACTTCTTTAGTAAACTTCATCACCTCTGTACCAGGCAGCCCCGATTGTCCACTGATTCCCCAGCATCTAACAGTGCTGGGCTCAGTGCAGACACTTTGCAAATACTTGTACATTGAATGGTGAATTGTTCTGTTAATTAGACAATTCCCCAGGAGATCAAAATTAACTTTTGATCAATCTATTCTTTATGGATTTTCCACTTCTAGCTCTGAAAAAACTATTCCCCATAGATTTGTAAAGAGAAGACAGTCTTTATTTCTCTATGGCAGGTAGAGCTCCCACCTGTCAGTTTTTGCAAGTCTGGTCTCTAGACTAAAGATTTGGAATCTATATATATACTTTTTTTCCTTTAGCATTAAAATCAGTAGCTTTCAGACTATTGGAACAATAGTTTCAAACAATTGAAGGAAACTTCAGCTTAGCCAATGATAAAACAACAAGTAGATTACCACTTTGTCAATCAGTTCCTATAGCATGAAAATAATATTTGCTTCTTTGCTTTTCATAGAGGTGATGTGGTGAATAAAGGGGGGACACTGGTTGAGGATTTCATCTCTGCAAAGCAAAGCTGCCGGCATGATTTAGCTCCCATGTGGAGCTATTTTAAGCTTGAAATACTTTGACCCAGCCCTTAGCTACCTAATGCCCTTTACACTTTAAAAAGCCACCCTGGTTCTACTGCCAGTGTAAAGCACTTGTCAAAGCTTTTATATTTAAAATGACCACTCTGTATCTGGGGACAGAGAATTCTGTAACCTATATTAAGCAGCTTTGGCTCTCTACCTTCAGCAGAGAACCATAAATGTCATACAAAAAGCCAGAAAAGCCAAGCATCTCACTTTTATGCGGTAAAGGACAACACTAGGGTTTTTCTTAGAGTTACTGATGCAGAGTCCACTGCCATAGGACATGCCTGTATTCGGTCAAAAACTGACTCAGTCGTTTTGTTTGAAGTTTCTGCTCTCACGTTGTATAGAAAAGTACTGGTTTTAAAGTGGAGGTAGGATAAGAATTCTTTACCGGAAGGCAGCAACAGAAACCAGAAATGGCAGGAAGGGCATAGAAATATGATATGTTATAAAGCAAAACTTAGATATGCAAGAATCTGTCAAGAACTGTGAAGAGTCAGGGATTTTACTCTAATTGCAAGTTAAAAAGTTAGCCTGCCACAGCTTCATGGATGCTGGCAGAAGATATGGACTCCTGGATTAGAGACACAGGTCTTTACTACTCACAGAACAGAGCAGCAGGTGGCCCGAGCCTCATCTTTTCATTGGCTTCCTTGTACATCAGTCCCACAGGGGTGAGGTCTGGGAATGCTCTGAACGCAGTGGGTGTGTGTCACAGCAGAGGAACCCTGAGTTTAACAAAACCTTAGTATTATGAAGTGGGGCAAGCAAAGCTGCCCAACTCTTGCCTCAGGGAGAAATATTATCTTTATTATTTTGTTCAGGAAACAAACCTGTCCTATGCCCCAGATGGAGATCTTTTCTCAATCTTCCAAGGCTGCTCTCTGTACAAACATCCTTGAAAATATAGTCCAGAGCAAAAGCCATTGATGCCTCTGCTCAGAAGACATGCAAAAATGTGAAAGACCTGTGCAGAGTTGCCTTCGAAAAGTTGCATGAGGTGTTGAGCTAGCTCTCCAACGTTCTCAGTCATCAATATTCCACCCTTTCTTGGGGGCAACACCTCTCCACTAGTTATGCTTTTATATGTATCTGTATTTTAGTAAAGTACCTCACCTGACATAATTGTTTTAATAAATGACTTTAAACAGTTAACCAAAGGTCTCATTTTCTGAAGCCTATGTAAGTCACTATTAACCCCTCAGGAATTCAGTTCTGCTCAGCCATCAATCACTCAATGGGAAACTTTGCAAAGGTGGCATATCAGATAAATTCATTAACCAGTTTAATCTATTTATGTCTATGCTAGCAATTGCAGGGGATACTTTATTGTATTTCCAGCTAAGAGAAGCAATTTAATAATAAATTACATCTGTCATTTCATGCCGATTTCTGTATTTACCTTTTTTTGGTCACTTTGTTAGACTGTGAATTCCCAAATGTTCTTGTATATCAAATCCCTTGGAGACCTTTTACAATATTCAAGTTCCCCAGCCACTCCTTCAGAGATTCTTACTCAGGAGGTCTGGTGTGTATTCTTGGAATACTTAATTTAGAAAACTTCCTGGATGATTTTGAGGGGCAGTTTAGGGTAAGCACTTGCAGATTTTAACTATGATTTCACAGTTATTAAGATTTTTTTTGCTGTTTATGACTTAAGAGGATAACATTTAAAATCGAAAACGTAAGGAACAGAGGAATATTCTAATCACATCTGTGTAATTTTTTTAGATGGCCTGTGCGTTTCTTTTTAAAAAAATTTTATTGGAGTATAGTTGATTTACAATGTTGTACTACTTTCCGCTGTACAACATCTGTGTAATTTTAACTGGGAAAACAACACATCTTCTGAAAAAGGTTTGGGAATAAATTATTTTGCACATTGAGCACCTTTGATACTTTGAGCAAAAGCTTCTGGTCCAAGAATTGTTAGAACAAATCAAAAGGTGTGAAAGAGCTGGTGAATTTCTAAGGCTGGACTGCCCACAGTTTCATCAGAGTGGGGCTGTGGGAGTGGAGAGGACAGTGGTACAAGCACAGTGACAGAGGGAGCAGGCCCCATTACAGCACCTCTCTGGCCAGGGTGGCTGGAGGTCATGCTGAGGGTGTGGATGGAAGGCACTAACTGTGCAAAAGAAACAAGAGGAAGACTGAACAGAAATTTAGTGTTTTGGCAAAGTTTTTGAAAATGCGTGCCAGGTTTCTGAGGATTAAATAGAGGACAATTCTAAATTCTAATTCTCAACTAATTTAATCACTTTTAGGAGCCACTGGGTATCCAGGTCCTATTGTTAATATTATTATTTTGGTTATTTTTACTCTGTGTCTCTGGCTGTTTGGTTGAAATGGGGGAAACTATACCAAATTTAGCCTGCAACAAGTTATAGTCCCAGTTTCAATCTCTCCTGGTCCTTGCTTCCTGATCTAAAACATGAGTTGTGTTCAATTAGATCAGTGGTTTAGAAATGTCACCCCATAGCCTAATGCCAGGCCCTAACAAAATATTCAGTGATCTAAAACAAACCCAAAATACAGAAAATAATAAAATTAAAAAATATATATACAAGACCAGTTAAGAGAGAAAAGTTTTATTTATAGATTTTCTTTTAAGGTCTTTACCTTTGGCAAAATTAAAAACAACCCTATGTTGATCCTAATGTGTGTGTGTGTGTGTGTGTGTGTGTGTGTGTGTGTGTGTGTGTGTGTATTTCCTGATTTACTGAATTCAAAAGTCTGGGAACTCTGTGGAAAATAATTCCCTTTTATATATACATATGTGGTGTGTGTATATATATATATATATATATATATATAGAATATATTGAAAGCAGGGATGCAAACAGATATTTGTACACCCATTTCATAGTAGCGTTATTCACAATAGCAAAAAGTTGAAAACAACCTAAGTATCCATCAGCAAATGAGTGGATAAACAAAATGTGGTGAACAGATACAATGGAATGTTATTCAGCCATAAAAGGAATAAAGTTGATATATACTATGATATGGATGGTCTACTTAGGTGAAATAAGTCAGACCCAGAGGGGCAAATATTCTATGATTTGACTTGTATGAGGTATCTAGAGTAGTCAAATTCAGAGAGACAGAAAGGAGAATAGTGGTTACCTGGGGCTAGGGGGAGTGGGTAGAGGCAGTTATTGTTTAATGGGTACAGAGTTTTTGTTGGGGATCATGAAAAGTTGTAGGTATAAATAGTAGTGAAAGTTGCACAGTATTGTGAATTTATTTAACACCACTGAATTGTTCTCTTACAAATGGTTAAAATGACAAATACAGTCTTATGTATATTTTACCATATGTACAAAATATATGTAAGAGAAGCTGAAAACTGCTGAGCCATATGGCTTCTCAGTTTTTATGTCCTTCTAGCATTTCATTATTCACCTGCCTCTGTTTAATGATATGCCAAAGGTTTTTGCCTGTATCAGATTATATTTAAAGATCAAGAACTACTGCTCACTGATGATAATGTCTATGATTAATATTATATGTACAAGTATAATCCCAATTCCAAGAAGAAATAACGAAGAAGGAATATTAAAAGTGTTTTCTGTAAACTGTGGAATGTTGGTAGCTTTCTGTGTTTTCTGTTTTAAATAAATGCATACTTTTAAAATAAGATAAAAGCTATTAACACAAAGTTTATAAATAAGAATTTTAAAATTGGGTTAGTTGGTAGGCAGACTTCTAAGGTGGCCTCCTAGAATCCCTCTCTCCTGGTATTCGTGCCTTCGTATAATCCCTTATCCTTGAATATACCTAGTGACTTGCTTCTAACCAACAGAATATGGCAAAATTCCTATGGTTAGATTATTAAGACCCTGACTCCTGATTTTCCAACAGATTCTCTGTTGACTTCATGGTCTCCAGGCTTTGGTGAAGCAAGCTGTCATGTTGGAAAGTGTGATGGTTAATTTTATGTGCCAACTTGGCTAGGCCGTGGTGCCCAGCTCTTTGGTCAAACACCAGTCTAGATGTTGCTGTGAAAGTATTTATGGATGTGATTAACATCTAAAATCAGTAGAATTTGAATAAAGCAGATTGCCCTCTTTAATGTGAGTGGGCCCTGCTGTCCAATTGGTTGAAGGCCTTAAGAGAAAACACTGAGGTCCCCAGAGGAAAAGGGAATTCTACCAGCAGACAGCATTCGGACTGGAGCTGAAACATTAACTCTTCTCTGGGTCTCCTGCCTGCCAGCCTGCCCTGCAGGTTTTGGACTTGCCAGCCCTCACAATGACAAGAGCCAATTCCTTTAAGTAAAACTGTCTCTCTCTCTGTATATAAATCATATGTGTTCTGTTTCTCTGGGGAACCCTGACTGATACAGAAAGGTCCACATGGCAAGGCCCTGAGGAGAGCCTAAGTCCAACAACCCCTGAGAAAGTGAATCCTTCAATTCATCAGACTGAGAGGTACTGAATCCTCCCCAAAGCCACTGTGTGAGCTTGGAAGAAGATCTTGCCCCACTGACTCTTGACTGCAGCCTTCTGAGAGCCCCTTGACCTGTGCCTGGATTTTTCATCCACAGAAACTGTAAGAAAATAAATGCGTGCTGTTTTAAGATGCTAAGTTTGGGGATAATTTGTTATGCAATAATAAATAACCAATACAGTTTAAAGAAACATTTTCTAGCAAAATGAGAACATCTGGGTAAGAGCTTGACTTTTTTTGTACGTATTGTCGTATATTTTGCAAAAAAGAGTTTGCTCATAATTTTTACTTGACACTAGTCACCTTCCTCCTTTCCTTCTAATTTGTTGCTTCCAATCTGCTGTAAAACAGACATCCATAGCTAGACTCTTTAGCATTAGAATTAAGTAAGCTGTGAGTTGTGAGGGTCTAAAGAACTCTTTGGAAAGAAGGAGGGCACACAGTTTGGTACCTGGACTTCTTGACATTTATTTTGGCATGTAGGTGCCATTTTATTTCCTGGAAGTTTCCTGTGTTTCTGGAAAGGTACTATTCAGGGGATCATTAATTTGATTGTTTGTTTAACTTGAAATGTAAGAGAGACAGAGAGACAGGGTGACAGTGAAATAGAGAGGAAAATAGAAAGTGGGTTTCCTGCATCAATTAGGAAGAAAGGCTCACACGTTGGATATGAGACCACACTACCCCTGAAGTAATATTTTGAATGGGAAGAGTTTGGGCAACCTTAAATAGTTAGAGTATTTTTTTCTTTTTTTGTCTTCAGCTTCAACATATTACTTTCACAAATTTCTTATCTTTGAGGTTGTATCTTCTCCTAATATTTGAAGAACCAGTGACTCAAAATGAGGGCAGAAATGTCAAATCATGTTTTGAGCGGAGAGCAGGCAGCAGAAGGTTTCGAGATTTATTTCTGCCTCCACAAGTGACTTGCAATGCAGTGGGGCATGCTGCAGCTAAATCTCTCTGAAGATTGCTGGTCTACAGCGTGGGCAGATTCACAGAGTTTTGTAGAGGTATTTCATGTTTGTAAATACTCCAAGACCCTTGACCTAAAGATGCTATTGAGGTACAAAGTATTATTTTCAAGTGACTGAACATCTTGCACCCCTGAACTCTGCAGAATAAAGTGGTTTGTGTAGTTTACTTAACACTTCTTGTGTCTGGTTTTTCTCTATGAAAGAAATAGAGAATATCCAAATAAAGTTGTTTTATTCTTTTGTTTTAAGAACATCATGACACGTAGCAAATTTCATACCGATTTTGAGGGTATTCTTTTTTGTATTATTCAGTGTTTCTTCACTTTCCATGAATCTGTTTAGTTTTATGGATCTTGAGGTCTAGCTGTGATTTAAAGGGAAAGAAATACCCTAGAGATATCCTCAGAATAATTTATGACCCACATAAGGCCACCAGGAGGTTCCCAAATGAATCATGCACACGGGCCAATTTCTTTCCCTTACATTTGAAACATGAAGAGAAAGGTGATGCTGAGGGCAACATCTTCAGTGGTACAACAGTCTCCTGCCTCCCATGTTCCCCTTCAATAGGACTCTTTCAAAGATATCCTCATCTTCTCAGCTTTGCAAAATGCGAGAAAGTGTGGCTGAGTGGCTCTCACACAGCAGAGCGGAAGGAAGGTGTTGAAACTGTCACTGGTTTAAGCTCCCCTTCGCTTTAGAATGTCTTACTACACGTGTCAGGGAGGGAGGAGAGGTATCAGAACTCACACTTCAGTAGGCATTGAATTGTCTGCATAATTACCTTTCTCCAAATCTGTCTCATTGTTGAGAAGAACCTTCCTTGTTGGCTTTTTAGGATACACTGTTGGTGTATTTTATGATTTTTTTCAACTTGTTTTAGGTACTACACTTAGTTATTTGCTGTACCTCACAGCCATTTGGTTAGCCTTATAAATGTCAACCTGAGTGAATGGTTTCCCTTTACGTAGTGTGTGGAAGTCTAACTAATTGTACCATTATAAAGTGAGGAAAGGAAACAACTATAAGAATCACAGTCCTTCGTGGAAATTGTCTTGTTCCTTCTGATTTGTGAAGCCGACCAACTGTTAAGAGTTCCTTGATTGAGGCTAACATCCCTTGAACATAAGGATGGAGTTGAGTCTTAACGCAACTGAGTCGAAAACTATACAGTATTTTGTAGACCCACATCGATTGGCAGGCTGGCAAATGAGGACTGGCAAAAAACTTACACCGATAAAATGTCTCTTAGGCTCATGTACCTCAAATGCTTTTTCTACCAATGTTGGCATATTTGTCCCAGCTCCCTGGACTCAAGTCCATCTGAGGAATTATAACTGAATTTTTCAAGATCACCTCTGAATCACATCAGTCAACACTTTTCTTTTTTTTTTTTTTTTTTTTTAGTGGCCAGGTTTTTATTTAAAAAAATTTTTTTTAACATCTTTACTGGAGTATGATTGCTTTACAATGGTGTGTTAGTTTCTGCTTTATAACAAAGTGAATCAGCTATACATATACATATATCCCCATATCTCTTCCCTCTTGCATCTCCCTCCCTCCCACCCTCCCTTTCCCACCCCTCTAGGTGGTCACAAAGCACCAAGCTGATATCCCTGTGCTGTGCGGCTGCTTCCCACTAGCTATCGGTTTTACATTTGGTAGTGTATATATGTCCATGCCACTCTCACTTTGTCCCAGCTTACCCTTCCCCCTCCCTGTGTCCTCAAGTCCATTCTCTAGTAGCTCTGCGTCTTTATTCCTGTCTTGCCCCTAGGTTCTTCGTGACCATTTTCTTTTGTTTTTTTAGATTCTATATATATATGTGTTAGCATACAGTATTTGTTTTTCTCTTTCTGACTTACTTCACTCTGTATGACAGACTCTAGGTCCATCCACCTCACTACAAATAACTCATACGACCCAGCAATCCCACTTCTGGGCATATACCCTGAGAAAACCATAATTCAAAAAGAGTCGTGTACCACAGTGTTCATTGCAGCTCTATTTACAATAGCCAGGACATGGAAGCAACCTAAGTGTCCATCGACAGATGAATGGATAAAGAAGCTGTGGCACATATATGCAATGGAATATTACTCAGCCACAAAAAGAAACGATATTGAGTTATTTGTTAGTCTCCACTTTCTTATGTCACGTGTCCGCAAGTATTCTCTCTGCTAGTCTCCTGGATGTTCTCTACTTCTTTGGCTTCTATCTAATCCCTTTCTACCAGTCTTCTTCCTGCAACTTTGCCAGGTTCTCCTCTGTCTTCTTCCTGTTTTCCTCTTCTTTCTCTTATCTGTTAACTGCTGACGTTGCCTTCTTCCCACTGCTCTCCTCAGGTTATGTCCTTTTCCTTAGAAATTTCATTCTCGCTCATCATTTTATAATCGCTTGAGTGCTTATGATTCCCAAACTTATACATCTTGTCTTGACCACTTTCCTGATGTTCACATTTGTACAGTCTGCTGTTTTATCCATTTGAATTTCACAGGCACCTCAGATGAACCGTGTTCAAAGCTGAATTCACTGTGCTTCTCCCTCTTGAATCATCCTTTCGAATTCTGAATGACAATTACTGACATACCACCCCTTGAGGCAACTAATAGAAACAGAGAGTTAGTAATCACTCTAGATATTTCCTTCTTCCCCTTTCCTGTCCAGTCAACCCCACAAGCCTTTCCATTTCATCTCTCAGATATTTCTAGAGTCTTCCTTATCTTTTCATCACTGCTGTTGCTGCACAGGTCAAAGCTCTTTTCTCATCGGGATTATTCTAAGAGCATCCTAGATTCCTTCTTTCCAGTCTCACCTTGCCTCATTTATGCCTTAGATGGATATTTCTAAAACACAGAGCTGACCGTATCATTCTTAGAATTAGAATGGTATTCTTTCATCTATAAAATCGATACCAGGCCCCATAATATGACTCAAAAGCTTGCCTTGGTTCTCTTATTATATTGCAGTCTTCCTCCTCCAAATTGACCCCTCCCTCCAGCCATTAGTAACTCTCACTCAACCCTCATGACTAAGTTCAAGCATAACCTACTCGAGAGACCGTCCTTTTCCCACTTAGGTTGAGCTAAGTGCCTCTTCTCTTACCTCCATAGCAACAAATTCACAACGTTCTCACAGCACTTGGGAAGTTGCAGGAGAATTGTGTTCATTCTATGAGGTCCTCCATTGCACTATTCCTTCCATCCTTCCACTCCCAGTGCCCAGTGCAGTGCCTAGACCACACTTAGTGCTCAACAAATTTGGACTGAGCCAGAATATTCCAGGTGCTTTTGATCACAAACAAATGCTGCAATGGCTTCATAACTGACTTCCCTGCCTCCAAGGCACTCTCAGTACAATCTGTCTTGTACACAGCTGATAGGTGAATATAAATAAAGCATTGTTTTTATGACTTTTCTTCCCGCTTAGGATCTACAAATGCTTCCTAATGCTTTATGAAGATTTATGATCAAATGTATCTGTCTTTCCTTCTGTGTCTGGTCCTATTCAGATACATCAACAGCTTCTCCTCAACTCAGATCTCTTCTCAACTCACACTGCTCTCCTTTGCCATCATCACTTGTAGGTCAATAATCGTAGACTTTCAATTTTAGGTAAGCTTTTGAACATTTACAAAAGACTTTCACAGTGCATGCTTGTTCCCTCATCAGCTAATTTTGCTCTCCTTCCTCCCCTGAGTATTTTGCCTCCTGTGTCCTAATTGAAATTCCTATTTTCTTGAAGGTTCAAGTCACCATTATCACTTCTATGATATCTACTACAAGAAAAGACGGCAGTCTTTTACTCCACTTATATTTTTCTGATAAAGGCACATAGCCTTGCTTTTTACCATACTATTTCTCCCACTCTAAATATTTCCCCCAAGTTTTCCTAATTTTTAGATCTGCATATTTTATCTTTCCAAGTAGCTTCAGAGTTTATCAAAGGTAAAGCCAGAGCTTTTCTCTCTATATATAATATGTAATTCATCTCTGGTTCTTGGAAGAGAAGAGATTCTCTTTGTGGGTGGCATCTACTAAGATTTTCTTCTTTTGTGAAATAAATTTATTTTCTCCTCATATTTAAATTCATCCTTGGAAGATAGTGCGTCTTTAAGTTTCTTTTCTTGCAGTATTCTTGTAGTATTTTTAGAAAGTCCTTCAGATATTTAGAAAAATTATTTTTTCTGCATCATGTCATTGATTGACCCAGTCCACAGAAATGAGATACTGCTCTGCTACTAGTAAGACTGCTGTTCCATGCACAAATGATAATCTGTAACATAGTATATTGTACTGATATGACACTGATCTAGTAAACTAGACCTGAAATATAGGATAGGTTGAGCTGTTTTTGTTTTTTAATCCAGCTCAGTAAGGTGATAGAAACATACTATTTGGAAAAAAAGGATGTTAGTTTGCAGGTTTACTTTCCTTTGGTTGTCTAGTGTGGATTTCTTTTTGTTTTCATACACATTGTCAATATTATGTAGAACTAATCAGTGCCTATATCATGGAGACTAGGTCTTTGCCTCCTCCTCAAAGAAGTAAAGCAATTTTTAAATAGAACAAAGTTGGGAAAAACAATGATAGTAATACAAAGATAAAGTACCATGTTCTGTGTAACAAGATCTACTGTTTAGCTAACAACCACTTTTTCACATGTTGTAATTGGATAGGATTTATGATTCAGGTTAAAACTTCACAAGCAACCAGATTCTAGAGATTTTTAGAATGTAAATTCAGTGGTAACAAGAAATACCTGCCCCCCTCCCCCCCCAGGGAGTTCAGCATTATTTACAAAGTCAATTGGGCTATGACAGTGATCCTTCTTTTTAATCTCTTATAGGTCTCAAACTCCATTTTACGGCTCTTTCTTAGAGCTCTACAACCTATAACTTAAGCAGCATATATCAGGCATGCTAAAGTCTGCTCTTCCCATCAGGGGACTTGTGCAATTGACTTGCTGTCCTGGTGAGAAGATGAGCAAATTGGTATGGGGCAAAAGGTCAAGCTGCATTCATGGTGTGCTAATGCCTTTGTAGATGAAAAAAATTATAATAAGCCTCCTGGATATACCATACTGTATGCATGTCTTTTTTTTTTAAAAAAAAGTAGAACACATGTGTAAATTCTTTGAAGATACTTTACATGAAATTGAACTATTTTATCATGGTACTACTTACTAATGGGCTTCTGCCTCCAATTTAAGAGGTATTTTCATGGGAAAGAATGTTGTCCTGGAACTCTCCCTTCAGACAGGACGCTGGTCAGACAGAGGTGTCTGTCCATCGTCCTCCATCTCTTTCATTTATTAATCCCATGTCCAATAGGTGATAATTTAATAAGAACTTCCCACTATTATTGAATTTGTAATGAGAACAGCACATCTGAATTTCAAAACATTAAATCCTGGTGTTTGTTTCAACATTCAGTGTCCTGCTGTATTGAGGGGATGTTTCTGGTGAAATCAATTAATTAACAGTCCATCACGAAGGCCCTGTCATTCAGTCTTGCGCCAACGTGCACCATATAAACATGATTAATAAAAGAACACCCTGGAGTAAAAGAGGTCAATCACTGCACCCTGACATTAAAAATGGGACTGTGGCATGTCAGCAACTTTAATTGAGTTAAGTGTTCCATGAAAAGAATTGAAAAAGTAAAAATTAGAAACAGGGTTCTTCATTATTTCCAAAATTGTTAATGCAGGATTTTTTTTCAAGTAAGGGAATTTTGTATCCCTAAAAGAAATATCGAAGTGTCAGTTGATCTCTCTGAAAAAGAATATTAAATACCTCCATCAACAGAAAGACTAAAACTTGGTGTGATATTTATTAAGTCCTCAGTAATTTTTGCTCTTTTTTATTTTATAAGACCAATAGTAATAAATTCAAGAAGAGAATTTCAGAAGATATAATTATGTACAAATTCTAAAGAGGAATTTTTATAAGTATGGGTTACTTTACCTTTTATCAATTTAACCCAAACACTTTTTTTAGATTGCTAAAAAGGTAACTTTTTATTATTTAAAAAAATCAATAAATAATTTATATACTTTATAAAGTGTACAGATCTTAAGTTTTCCAATTTGATGAGTTATGACAATTGCACACACTGTTATAAAAGATAGCGTTTCAGCATCCCAGGAAATTTCCTCATGATCCTTTCTATTGGGTCGCTCACTCCCACCAGGTGCAACCTCTTACTTCTTTCTCGGTGGATTAGTTGTAGCTGATCTAGAACTTTATGCAAATGGAATCATACAATATGTATTCACACAGTGTTCTTGAGATTCTTCCGTGTAGCAGTAGAAATATGGTCTGTATCAGTAGCCTGCTTCTTTTTATTGCTTTTTATTGCTTATTATTCCATTGTGTGGATATAACATAATTTGTTTTTCTGTTTTTGTGTTGATGGACATTTGTGTTGTTTCCAGTTGTCTTACACTTTCAGAAATTGCTCTCTGAAATTTCACTTCATAGAAGTGCACGAACTCTTTACCCTGTTTTCCTCCCATCTGGGCAGCTAAAGCTGTTTCTTTGTTTTTCTGAAGAGGGTGGATAATTTTAAAAGAATGATGGAAAAACCATGTTTGTAATTGATGAAGAATTTAGCTGTGGCTGCTAATGCTTTGGGATAGTTGTGCTTTTCTAAAAAGAAACATAATTCATTAGAATTCTTATCTAGATCATAAATACATGCATATTTGAAAAATTATAAAGATAATGCTTAAGATGTAGTTTATACAGGTGATAGGTATTTGGATAATATTTTTTAAATACCTACTCTATTCTACTTAACAGCATTAAAATTTTTTCATTTATCGATGTGCTTTAATTTCTCTTCTAGAAGTTTAAGTAAATCAGGGTATGCAAAGATACAGATTTTTGCGCATATATTTTTAGCTATCAAGAAAATGCATGTTCTAAAATGCCATAATTATGTATAGAGCAACACCTCTGTCCAAGACTATAATTATTTAGAATACAGTAGGCATACTGTTAGCATAACTTACCTCATTGTTCAAAATAGCTATTGAAATGGTCCTAATTCAGATGATGACAACTGCTTGAAAGTCTCAAGGGATGGGTCCAAATATCAAATTAAAGGCATGTCATGACATATTTTTTAGCTTGTTATTTTGCTGCATCTGATTTTACATTTTGATTCTGATATGAAATTAAATTTCCTATAATGGATGATTTTTTTCCTTTCCCCCTCCAAACAGTTAGCTCATTGTGAGGAGGGTTTATTTTTTGTTCACCTCTGTATCTTTGAATCCTATTGTCCACCCCAATGCCTAGAACACAGTAGGAAATAAGCTTTGGTGGTATGATTGAATGTCTATGTATACCATGACTAGGCTTGACTGATATGTGTCCTGTTTTGTACTGCATCAGATACCATCCCAGTCAAAATGATCAAAAGAATACATTTTTCTTGATTTTTGGTAATTTATCTTAAATAATTTTCCCGATTCAGTTCTTACTATATAGAGACCAAATGTCATTTGACATCATTGACATCATTTGACATCACTGATGTCATTTGCTATTTGGCTAATGCTTTTCATTTTCCAGTGTGAAACAACTTTCTACATTTATTACTAGAAAAAATGGTTTCTAGAACCTAGAGGCTGTGGAAAAATCTACACCAGGGGCACTGATGATTTTCCTCAGCTGGAAGGATTGTCTATACCTCTTGTCTCTACACCCACTCATTCTCTAACCTTCTAAGCTCCTTCTGACTATAACAATCCACAAAATGTTGCCGAATCCAATAGACACTCATCTCTTCGCATTTTCCTCAACCTGGCATAATATTGACACAACTGTTCAGGTCCTCCTTCCTTAAACATTCTCCTTTCCTAGCACTAGCCTGGTTTTCTGCGTACCTGTAGGACATTTTCGGTCTTCTTTTTGGTCCCTCCTTCTCAGTCCACATCAAAATCTTCCTGCAACCCACCTGGGCCTTTTCTTCTTTCTCTCCTCTGTCCTTAGAAACCTGCAGCAACCTCCATGGCTTTACATTCCTTACATAGACTGATGACGTCTCACTTAGCAGCTCCAGTCCAGAGCTCTCCTGAGCTCTGTACTTTCATACGCAATTGCAACTTGACGTCTGTTTTTAGATGTCTCACAGACATCTCAAGCTAAACAAAGATTGAAAAAGAGAAGGCTTGATTCTTGTTAGCCAAAGTGTCCTTTACCAGTCTACTCCAGGAAATGGAAACTCTTATCTACTCTCTTGTTCAAGCTAGAAACCTCCTGCGAGGCATTAGGGACTCTTATTTCATATCAATTTTCCAATTTGTCAGCAAATTCTGTCAATTCTACTTTCAAAATATACCTTGAAATCATCTGCCTCTTTCCATTTTTCATCTGTTTCTGCCTTGTTGGGGCCACCATCATCTATCTCCTGGACTACGGCAATTGGACTTCTGTTCCTCCTAAAATCAGCAATATTTTTTGGATCTGTCTCCTAAGGCAAAGGAAACAAAAGCAAACGTAAACAAATGGGACCTAATTAAACTTAAAAGCTTTTGCACAGCAAAGGAAACTATCAGCAACAACAAAAGGAAAAGACAGCCTACTGAATGGGAGAAAATATTTGCAAATGATATGACCAATAGGGGTTAATATCCAAAATATATAAACAGCTCATACAGCTCACTATCAAAAAACAAACAAACCAATCAAAAAAATGGGCACAGGACCTGGATAGACATTTTCCCAAAGAATTCATACAGATGGACAGCAGGCACATAAAAAGATGCTGAACATTGCTAATCATCAGAGAAATGCAAATCAAAACCACAATGAGATAACACCTCACACCTGTCAGAATGGCTGCCATCTAAAAGACCACAAATAGCAAATGTTGACAAGGATGTGGAGAAAAGGGAACTCTTATACACTGTTGGTAGGAAGTAAATTGGTACAGCCACTATGGAAAACAGTATGGAGGTTTCTCAGAAAACTAAAAATAGAACCACCATATGATCCAGCAATTCCACTCCTGGGTATATGTCAGAAGAAAAAGGAAACAATGATTCAAAAAGATACATGCACCCCAACATTCACTGAAGCATTATTTGCAATAGCCAGGATATGGACACAGCCTAAGTGCCCATCAATAGATGAATGGATGAAGAAGATGTCATATATATGTATTTATATATATATCCGCACATACAAGGGAATATTACTCAGCCATGAAAAAGAATCACTTAAGCTCTCTGTGCCTAAATTCATTTTCTTCATCTGTATGGAAAATGCTGAATATAATAGTTTCAATGTCACAGAGTTTCTCCGAGGACTAAATGTGAAATGTTTCAAACAGTGCGTGGTAAATCCTAAGTGCTCAATAAGAGATAGCTCTTAGCACTCCCAGTTCCTGTAGTGTTGCCCAGCACTCACTTCCACCTGCTTCTTATCCTTCAGCTCTCACTTTTAAACATCATCTGCCTAAAAAAAGGCCTTTCTTGAACACCTTGGCTGAAACTAGCCCTCCTTGTAATTTTCTATATTTCCTCATTCATGTCCATTACAAGACTTAGTACAATGTGTAAATAGTTTATTTACTTAGTTTCTTTCTTCTCTGACTCTGTGTCTCTTTCTCTTTTTTTTTTCCTTTTGGTTGCTAGAATGCAAGCTCCTAGAAGACAAGGATCCTGCACCTGACTCAGTGCCTGCACATGGTAGGTGCTTTGTAAGTAATTTTTGAATGAGTCAGTGAATGACATTCTAGCAGCTGAGAATTCAGATACACTTCCCAGAATAATGGTAGTCACTCATATATATTTGTCACCTTTTATTGGTGACAGATCCAACATCAGGGTAGAGATGAGAAAAGAGAGAAAAGTTCTCTAAGCATTTCAAATTGGCAGAACCTGTGACTCAAGAACCCTTTTGATTTCTGTCTAGAAATGGATATACCTTAGTGCCATATCAACAGAATGAAGTTTACATACTTCTTCATTTATTTATGTATGTACGTACATACATACATAAATTTATATAACTTTCATGTAGCTTTATAATTCTCCTGTATGTGAGTATGTATTTTCATTATATAATTAGCTCTTACTTTCATTGGAGATAATTATTCCCTTTTAAATTAAATAAATATAATTAAATCATATCTTTTTTTACTTGCTGATTATCCAATGAGAAGAGTTGTATATGGAGCAGTTAAAATAAATCAAGTGAAGAAAGTCCATTTCCTGAAGATTTCCCTGTGTGTTTTTTGGTTTGTTTTTTGTTTTTGTTTTGTTTTGTTTTTAACAGATACTCTAGTTTTAGATCTAAGTGCCTAGGACAAGAGAAAGGGTTTTCTAATTCAGTCACTTTCTGCAGTGGCTGATAATTTACTGTTGTTTTTTCTGATTCAAATAAAAAATGGTAGCCAACCCCTTATAAGACCATATATTTATTCTATTAATACAGGTATTTTCACTTCAGTTAAATATGCTCCCTTTAAAAAAATAAACTTATGTAAGTATAATAAACGCAGAGTAAAGTTTACAAATATTAAATATACCTCACCTCTTAGTAAAGTTTCACAAAGTGAATACATCCATGAAACTATCATCCAGATTAATAAATAGAATATCACAGGCACTGCAATTTTATCCATTCAAGTAGGAGTGTATTGAAATCTTATTGTGATTTTAATGAATATTTCCCTAATGAATAATAAGGTTGAGTTCTTTTCATATATTCATTGACCATTTGTATATCCTCTTTTGTGAAGTGCTTCCTCAAGTCTTTTGTCCATTTTTCCAATGGGATTTCTGTCTTTTTTGTTGACGTTTTAGAAGTTCTTTATATATTCTGCATACAAATCCTTTGTGAGCTGTGTCTTATAAACACATTTTTTACTCTCTGTTTTTTGACTCTTAATGTTCTCTTGATGAAAAGAAGTTCTTTCAGTGTACTCTGATTCATCAGTCTTTCCATTTTTGCTTAACACTTATGTCCTATTTAACAATTTTTTAATTTAAAATAACTGTCTCAAAGTCATGAAGATGTTCTTTCATGTTATCACAGAATTTTATAATATTTTAGATTTAGATATCTAATTCATATGGAATTAATTTTTGGATATGGTATAAAATTTACCTTTTATGATATGTATATATCTTATTTATTTGACACCATTTATTGAAAAGACCATTCTTATTCCAGTGAACTATGGTGTTTCTTTTCCTCAAACCAAGTATTTATGTAGTTCAAATAATGTCAGAAATGTATTTTAAAGAGACAATATCTATCATTAACATTGTCAGCCACATTTAGTACCACAGTAACTGATATTTTAATAGTAAATGTTAAAATGTTAAACACTAATAACATGTTTTTTTTTAACCTTTCTTGTATCAAAGTGACAATCCGATGGAAGCTTTGAAATTTATTCATAGGAAAGTGCACATTACATAAGAAGTTTTGAATATAATTTTAAAGTTGTTAGTGAACATCTTCCAGCCTATGTGTTCTGATTTATAATATCCCATGAATAAATGATGCTACTTGACTATATAACATGAGAATTAAAATGTAATCTTTAGGGAGAAAAGAATGGAGGCAGTGAACAATTTTTGAGCTTGTATTTGTATTTTTTCACAAAACATTTAAATTTGTGGTGTGTGTCATACCTAAATTACTTGCATTCATTTTTTTTTCAACAAGTTGGTATTTATTATGTACTGTACAACTAAAACAAAGGAAAAAACGCTGAGTTTGGTGGCTAGTGTGAGAAACCAAAGTTAAATCAAACAGTAACTTATCTTTTGCAATAAAATGATATGAAAATAGCAGAAGTTGTTCTAAAAGCATGTTTTGCGTAACCTAAACTAAATTGTGGATATTAGGGGTTGTCTTTGGTGGTGGTGGTGGGCAAGAAGCAGGGAGGTCTTGCTGAAGAAAGGAACTTTTAGTTGCAGTCTGAATCCTAAATATGAATTACTAGAGAGGGTGGGTGGGTAGAGAACATTTCAGAAAGAAGCAGCATCAGATACTATGTCCACAAGGTAGGCAAAAGCATGGTCAATTTGAGAAGGAAAGAGCCAGTCTGAGCTGTTGGTGCATGTAATGCAAGGGAGGTGCAGTGTCCAGCAAGGTTAGAGAGGCAGACAGGATTGAGGCATTTCTTGAAGAGCACTGGGAAGCCACAGTGGACTGGGGAGGCCAGCACAGTCAAGATGGTGCTTGGCTTTGGGTCAGATCAGGAGAGACAGTGAGAAGTGGTGGGATATGAAAGGAATTGATGAGGGGAGAACTTATAGGATTTGGTGATAAAGATTTGCTTTATGGGAAGAAGAGAAGGGAGGTCTCAAGAACTATTTCTAGGTTTTGGATTAAACAACTGAGATAGGAAAAACTGTAAGGCATGAAAAATGGACAAGTTTCTTTCTTTTATTTTTTCCTTTTGGATGGACAACGTACAGTGATCAAGCATTTAGTTTTGGATTTGTTGAGTTTGAACCGATTTTAAGGCATCTACACAGTGAAACTGAGTTGACAATATGTAGATTGTTCTGAATACAGGGAAATAGTCTGGTCAGAAGCTGTACATTTGAAAGTCAGAGGAACTTAGATGACATCTAAGGCTAGGCGTGGAAGAGACTGTCAAGGAAGGCCCTGCAGGATATGTATTAAGAGAGTGGTCTTTATTTTTCCTGATTCAGACTGGCTCTGTTTGAAATCAGCTCATTAAATATACTTTCACTTGAGAGAAAATATATAGTATAGTAGTTGTCTTCGTCACTGATAATTTATCAAGATTGTTTAGTGGGCTAGAAGGCCTAAGCAGAGTTCTTAGACTTTCCATTAAGAAATGAAGAAATGGCAACTTTGAGAGTATGTTTTATCCAAACTATGAAAAAGAAATGTCTTCTACCTTTCTTAAAACCACACCACAGTTTGACACCCTCAAGTGATTATGGTTAAGTATGGATTATTTCTGTAGGAAGATGTGTATGTGTATGTGAATTAAGCTGGGTATTAAATATCTGAATGTATTTATCTACACTACTTTGTCTTTAGCCTTTCTCCATCAAAATCTAACAATTTTATAAATATTGTTTAATGCAATGATACTGAAATATTTACCAGATTAGACCTTCTAGCTGTCCCCAGAACTAGGGAAAGGAGTCCTGGGACAATGGGCTATAGGATAAAATATGCTATTTTGCGGGGGTAATCATAGAAGTTCAGAACACTGATGGCCAGGCATCTGCAGGATGAAGTTACCACAATGACTCTGCAGCTGCTGAAGAAAATAAACATGATACTCCTTCACAGTTTTGCCTCAAGTTAATCCTGTACCATCCAGTGCCTGGCACAAAGTATTCTACCTATTGGGTAATTACTGCAGTTTGCTGAACCTTGGCACTATTGACATTTTGGCTGGAAAATTCTTTCTTATGTGGTGTCCTGCGCATTGCTAACTAACATCCCACTAGAAGCCAGTGGCACCCCCTACCCTAGTTATGACAACAAAAATATCTACAGATATTGCCAAATGTCTGGGAGGTGATGTGGTTTGGAGGGGGCAGTTTTCACTCGAGAACCACTGATTTATTGAATGAGCAAACATTTCCTTTCTGAAAGATATTGGCTATTCTGTGTCCTTTTTGTCCTCCTCGCCTATGTCCCGGAGGGTGGAAGTGTCTTAGTCTCTGGACAGTATGAGAGGGAGAGCATCTTGGTCACCCTGTGGTCAGAGGCATAGGTCACAGGTCAAGTCAGGTGCTGACGGCTCATGTAGTGAGGGGTAGCGAGACAGGGCTCGAAGCTGTGAATTGTCTCTTAGGCAGCCAGGGTTCATCCAGAGCACACAGGCGTGCCTATTTTATGTCTTCTAGGCTTTATGAAAGAAGGTTTTCACAAGATGACAGTGGAACCCTTGTGAGATATCTTAGCAGATAGGTCAGAGATCAGCTCTAGAGGTTAAAAGTTACCATTTAATTGACTCCTTTCTTTTTAGGTCAAATTACTTACAAAGAACAGTCTGAAAAATAAGGGAGTGAAACTGCCATTTCATGAACATGAAATTTCCTTTGAAAACATAAAATTTAATGACCAAAAAAGAAGTACTTAACGAACCTTCAGTTTGAATTTACTTATATATGTGACTAGTAATATCATCTGACATATTTCTATTCTTGCTAGTCCTATATGCTGAATAGATCAGCAGGGATCTGCTGTACAAAATTAAGGGTTGGTTTTACAGTACTCAGTTGAGGCTGCAAGTCTTCATAGTACCTCTGCTTTATGTATGCATTCTTACTGTAAGTCTTACATTGAAGGAGACAAAGTATATGCTTATAGGTTAAGGGTGGTTTCTTAGAATAGCTCTGTCTGGAGGAAGAAAACAGTGTGCTCTTCACCAGCATTTCTCCTGATGTCTTTGACCATAGCTAATTCACATTTCTCTGTATAGTTCTAGAAAACAGAGCTAAGCTGCATCTTGGCACGACATGCCATAGGATAGCAGCCAAGTGGAAACGTGTATCGTTACAACAATAGAGGGATATAAAATCATGCTGGCTGCCAGCAGGAGTGGAAACCTAGTGACCTAAATGAACTCAACCAGAAATCCATTAAATGATTTAATTTTTGGTCCATTCAGCTACTGATTATACTTATAGTGCTGGGGCAGCTGTGGTAGCAATATCAAAAGCAGAAGTGAAAGCCTGAGTAGAATTATTAAAAGAATTTAACTACTGTATAAAGTGAGTAGATGTCTGATGTGAAGGGGCTAGAACAACTAGAACAATAATTTTCTGACAAGGCTGATTTATTCTCTGTGCAATGGAAAAAAATAGATTTCTACAGATTGTTCATGTCAAAACATCAGAATATAACAGGTGTCTCAACATCTGAATGCACTGTGATGTTCAACATTTTTTGCCTTTCAAGAAAAACTAAAAACAAATGAACCATAGGTTCATGTACCGTGGGCCAGGAGATCTTTCATGCTGGATAGGCTGGGTAGGGTACAAATCCTGCATGAAATGGGAGTGATAATATGTAGCTATTGTAAGGCTCACATTCACATTAAGACTATTAAATGTAGAACCTGGTCACAGAGGTGAGCTCAGCTGTGCCATATTATCTGTATAGTAACGGAGAAACATGTCTCTTTTTTCCTGGTGCTGTACCGTAAGCAAGCTGTAACTCTAGCTTTAAAACAAAATCCATAAGCAAACAAACAAAATACAAGCCCTCTCTCTTAGGAAATGGAAAAATAGCATATGAACAATTTTTACAATAATTTAAGGTACTGAGGGTAGAGAAGCTTGCGTAGAATTCCATATGGGAATCTACCACAGGGGTAGACTTATGGAAGAAGTCGTAAAATATTCATGGAATTTATAAGTTTCTACTTTTCTTTTCACTAAGAATAAAAAAAGGAGAGAATCCAACTGTTTGGGCATTGAGGACCATATCCTCATTACTATTGTAGAGAAAGAAGGATAGAAAAAATGCTCATGTGATTGTGATGTTTTATTTTCAATGATTCTTGGGGGGAGTTTTGTCTTTGGTTTTTACTAGCTATAATTGGAGCAAAAGCAGAAATAAGTAACGTACAAGCTACTAAACTATGGCAAAGAGTTCATTTTTTGGTAAGCGTGAGATTTACCGATACTTGACCCAAATATAGAAAAGCAGATTTTTAGAATCA